>NC_030442.2:1432500-1507500 GCF_001660625.3 Ictalurus punctatus | reverse complement strand
GTGTCGAGACTGAAGGGCATTCTATGCTGTGTGAAATATGGCTGCCCAACAAATGTCAAAACCATTTTTCTAGAACGAGGACTGCGCAGCCATGCGAGACAAATTCCAGCACGGACCCCGGGTTTCACCAAGTGTCTGGAGCATTACCATATTGGTGACACACTCGTTTGCTAATACCAGGCGTTAACCATTTCATTGTAGCTAGTTCTTACTACAGATGGATGGCGATCCTCCCTCTGACAAGAAAAATATTGATCAGCTATCTGCACTACGAGCATATTCCAAGCAGACTCCAAAGACCATGGGGTAAGTAGGAAAAAGGCTAGCGATGAGACTGGGGTCCCGGGAAAATACTATTCAGACGGGGTTGGATTTCTGAACGTGGTGTAAGATACACTGTTACTGGATGACCTCTGTAGTAATTATGATGAGCTGCCTTCACCGATCGTCTTCACGCCCACACTAAAAAAAAAATGACATGCATACTAGCAAACTGATCGTTTTGGTCTATATTATAAGTGCTTGTCGTAGTGTAGTGGGCGTGGCCACACAAGTTGCACATCATCATCATTAGTAGGTCACATGACCATAAGTTACATGTTCTCTGACACATCCTTTTGAAAGTGGCCTGTATTTAATCATTCTATACTCTAAACTCGGACAATACTCTGTTTCGTTTAGGTTTCCGCAGGAGATGATGGAAAAGAGTACTTCCCAGAGTGTCTTCATACTGAAGGAAAAGCACAGAACCTCTTTCCCCCGCCCAGGAGATAACGGAAGCTGTACCAGCGTGTCAGTTCAGACATGATACACACTCACCGGTCAGTTTGGGTGAGCCTGTGCCCATGATTGGTCTCAGATTCCTGTTCTTGGCTGACAGTGGAGCGAGCCCATTCACCTCAAGCTTCAAAGTTTTGTGCATGCTGAGATGCTTTTCCGCTCGGCACAGTTGTAAAAAGTGTTTCGAGTGCCTAAACATTAATTGTGACCCCGTGGACCCAAGTTCCGTGCAAGACATGCCGAGCTGTACGATACCCTTCTGAAAAGCCAAGAGGAGTGACCACAGCCAAAATGATCCATCTTTTATCTGTTTATCTACACTTCGAGAATCTCAGACCTGCTTGTCCCAAACAAAGTTGCAAAAACAATGATGCAAAAGCAACGCAACTCAATACATACTACAAAGCAGACAGTCTCCCCGTCCTTCCATCACTTCAAGAGACTCCAACTTGATGAAGACCTAGACGAGCATGGTGATTGTGTTATCATCAGGATGATGCTGCGCGCTCAATCATCCTGTCAGTCGAGTGAGGAAATAACCCAAGGCAGGATTTTTTTTTTTTTTTTTTTTTTTATTGTGCAAAATACTGAATTGTACTGCAACAAAGAGAACGAGGAGATCTAGTAAGTCATCAACAGACGCGTAAGCGGTATTGTCCGTGTAACTATAATGGAAGAAATTGGAATTTTATTAGCTTTTGGTACTCTGCCTATGTAGGTTGAAACCGTCTTGTGTATGAGGTTGGATAACTAAAGCTGAATAAAAAGTTGCAGTCTACTGAACTGCAATCTGCCTTCATGTCCTCCTAAAGCCTTTTTCCTCCTTACGTTTTGGGGTTCTACGAAGAACCTTTAACGTTTCAGATTCGATTCAATTCCATTTTGTTGGTAAAGTGCTTCAAAGTTGGCACTGTCACAGATGAAACACCTGACAGTGAGATTATAAATCATTGCAGTATACCGGTGCGGAAGAGTAAAGAAGATTTGTACTAAGTGTGTTAAAAGGATATTCGGTACTAGCAGATTGAATAAGAGTGCTGGGATGAGCCCAGGACAGCCTTTATGATTACAGCAGCATCTTGGATACATATCTACAGTGTCCAATACAACCAAAGATTTCATTTCCCAAAGGCATGTCTCATGAGACTCTGCAAATGTGGGGAAAAGCTTCTCTAATCTGACGAGTCCAAAACGGGACGTTTTGGCGTTGGCACAAAGTACTACGTTTGGTGGAAAGCCAGCAGTTCTCATCACCCTGAGAACACCATCCTCACACTGATGGTGGTGGTGGTGGTGCTGTCGTTCTTGGCCAATTGATTGCTTCTCTGACTAAATCCCTCTTTACTCAGTATTGGTACTTTTCTAGAACTTTGTCCCAGACTTATTTTATTAGCTCTTTGGTCTTCATTATGCTGTTTCCTTGGTCTTCGTGATGCTTCGGGGTCGTCCAGGAACCGGTGCGTTCATATTGAGATCACAGGACACTTTAATTGCACACAGGTCAACTCCTTTCAACTAATTATGTGGCTCCCGAAGGCAACCGGTCACACCAGAACTCATTTAGGGGTTAGCTGTTCTTGGGTTCAAATCTGCAGTGTCCAGGATGAACCAAAGAACCACTGAGGTTACTAGATTTAATCTTTTTCCCTCCACAGAGTTCTGCCAGAGGTCCAAAGTAAGGTACCAGAGGAACCAACCTTAACCTTCATTTTCTTAAAGACATCGATCATAATCCAGTCTCTTTACGGCTTTACGGCTGCAGTGGTATGGATTAAAGGTATCGCAGAAGTGACTTCAGGTATCTGCGTCCGTTCGATCTACCCAACACTCACCTCAGCATTAAAAGTGGTGCTAACTATTCGATCAGCACACTAGTGAGAGCTCTATCCAATTAATTACAGCAATCACTTCAGGGAAGCAGCAGCAGCAGCCCACAACTAACGAACGGACACGGCCAAATCGGTGCGAGTCGCAGCCAAAGCAGAGGGAAGCAGATGGAGGGATGCAGAGACATGAGTGCCGGGGAAAAGGATGAGCACGAGGCGAACTGTGGAGCACGCGCAGGTGTTTGGCTCATAATGTGGGCCAGGATGGTTGTTAAGGTGTTAAGAGAGTTGAGTCGATCGGGGCGTAATTTCTTCCTTCTGTCTCTGTCCGTAGTTATAGCCATTAATCAGCCCGTTCCCACAAGCATAAAAGAGCTGATTATCTAACCAAAAAAAAAAACCCAGCACAATCAGCTGGGCTAGGCATATCAACACACGTGCACGTGTGTGCGTGAACACCTTTTTCTTGAAAATTTGGAGGCTAAAGCTTGCTAAATGAGTTTCTAATGACGGAGCACATTGCGTAAATCTGCACAGGTTGAGGCCAATGCTGAACGGGAATAAAAAAATAATAATAGAAGGTTGAAAAATTGCTTAATGGGGCTTATTTTCACTTGATAAACAGAAAAATGAAGGCTATTTTTTAACACCGCTGGAGGCGGTCTGTCTGTCTGTCTCTCTCTGTTTTCTTCCATCTCTTCTTTCATCCGTCTTCCCACCTTCCCTGTTGATAGAAGAAGCTCCTCGCAGGATGCATCGGCCGTCAACGGATAATGACCAAAAACACAATAAGGGACCTCAGAGGGGATCATAGATGGAGAAGGAGGAGATAAGGTGCTTAAGATAATTCGTATTTCCCTCAATCTGTGGCAGATTAATGGCTATGGCTTTAGCTGTTTTCTGCCTGAATATTACATTAGCGATACACTCTTCACGTACCTGCTTCACTCTCTGCATAGACAGTGCCTTTGGGGTGTGTGTGTGTGTGTGTGTGTGTGTGTGTGTGTTTCTGACAGTCTGAAAGCTGACACTGAGCATACCAATAGAGAAAATGATACGATCGCATATTGAGTCATGAGACGAGAGAGCCTGGTAAGTAAACAGCAATTTACAATGGCCAATACGTGGCCTCTGGCAGCCAATAAAGCGGCACTGAAAGTATGATGTTTATTGAAAAACATGAGCTTATTTTCAGTTGTCACGGATTTTACAGAGGAGGAGTGCTCTGCCTTATTGAGAGCCTGCGCTATCAGTGATCAATCTGTTTTACTTCTGCCACAGACAGTGGAATAAGTGCTGCAGAAACTGAATTACAAATCCACCAAACCCGCTAGATCAGCGGAGCCCGACTGCGGTCACTGCTGGGGCCAGAGTTTAACACGTCTTAAATAGCGGTACCGGGGCTCCGGAGTGCTCCGTATTTTGGGGAGATAGCATAAAAGGGTAGTTAGAGCTTATCTCGGGGTATTCAAATGCCCTGGTGCTTGAGCAGCAGGTCGAAAAGGTGCGGTGGCTGCTTCAACTTGGCAAAATCAGACCAGGAGAAATAACATTCTGCGTCATATGGGACTGTACACAACGTCACCTCACCCCAGTGTCAAATACCATGGTGCGTCGTTGATGCTTTGGGCTGTTTTCTGGCTGGTGGTCCAGGGACTTGTGTGAAGATTTAAGAAGACATGAATGGCCGGGAAAATTCAACTTAAAACTTAGTTGTTTCTGTCGGGAGGTTCAGACGTGGCCGTACTCGCCATCCTACAGTGACAACGCTCCGGTCATCTTCGGTAACCGCTTTACCCTGGTTAGGATGAGACGGATTCGGAGCCTATCCAGGGAACGCTAAGGGCAAGCTGGGAACATTTACACACCCATTTACAGCTAGAGTTTTCAATTCCAACGTACCTGCATGTTTTTGGAGATTGGAGGAAACCAGAGAACCTAGAGGAAACCCACATGGACACAGGGAGAACATGCGAAACCCCGCACAGATGGTGACCCGAGCTCGGGATTGAAAGTGGTGGCAGCGCTGTATTGATCACATTTGTTCATCTGTGCCTCTTGAAATGAAGCTCTAGGTTTGCACGTCGCTCACACTTTGTGTAGTCTTGCTTGTTGCGCCATGGTCCTAGGTGCTTGAGAAATCATCGACCTATTCTGAATTTGAAGGGGAATTGTGCAGCCTTGACGTACAGTAACACAAAAATCATTAAAATCCTTAAAAGCAGGAAGAATCCTTCGGGTACATACCAGACACTCTGGGTAGAACCAAAAACCTAGATGTATTTAAGAAAGGTCTTCCCTCGAGAACTGTAGAAATCCTGCATCAAAGACTGAGAGCGAGACTAAATAGTCCTTACTGATTCTGTTAGAGATTTCATTCTGGCCTCATGGACCGAGTGCAAATTTAGTTTAATATTTCTTTTTTTTGGAGTGATATTCCTGACATTTCTGCTGGGTTTTGGCAGCCCCTCATCTGGAGGATTGGGAGTTCCCGGTGGCCCCAGATAGCTGAGGCGGGTCAGCCTTTTAGCCATAATTAGTTCAAACTGTAGTGCCTCCTGAATAATGGATGAGAAAGGAAGCCAATCAAATCGTTTCAGTCTTTTAGGTTTTAAAAGACATGGGGGCCCATCAAGGCCTGGAGATCGGAAAGAAAAATCCTTCGGACTGATCTCCTGCCAGTTAAAGCCCGTTTCTGCATGAAATCAGAAGAGAGACACTTACTGGGCCTGCCATTCAAAGCTTTTTGATGTACGTTATAAGGACGAGACGTCCGGTTATAACTCATCCCTCCAGTGACCTCTTCTTTAACCTGTGGTTTTCATTTGAACGATATGATTGTGCTTGATGCGAGCCACAATATCCTTGGTAATAAGAAAATAATCATATGAGGTTAGCTAACATGGGCTGCATGCTAGACTTCTCCCAGTCGATGTAATCAGAAAGGACGGGCTGTTATTGCTGTTTCCTAATGCATTAATGCGTGCTGCTGCTCTCCCTGTAAACAAAGCTAATCCATATAATTACCTGGCCTGCCAGGATCCTGATCTCTTTCCATTATAACCCATCTGCGTTTGAGAGTTTGAAAGTGAAATGAGCACAGCTGTGGTCTAGTTAGAATTCAAAACAAGAATATTTCAGAGACTGTTCAGGGCAGTGGGTCGTTGTTGACGTGTTAACATCATAATTGTGAGTGTTTTGATCAGGTATTTATTTTATTATTTATTTATTTTTTTTTAGCATGCCAGAACCCATTTCCCTATAATTGGCCTTGTTTGACTTTTTTATTTGTGGCTCTCTGGTTCTGTAATATGTATGAGGTAATGTGCGGCTGGCTGGAGCTTGTTCATCTCGGGCTAATGTGATGAGTGGTATGGGGCAGCTCTGCGCTGCCATGGCGGGAGACTATGCAAGAAAATGGCCTCTTATAAATAATTCCAGGGTTTGATGATTGCTATTCTGCGATCAGGCTCAAGTCTAACCGCGAGGCAGGTGGTATTACGAGGAACCGATCCGAGATCGGCTGGCGAAAATGCGTCCAGCAGGTCTCAGCGTTGCAGAGGGCTTGATTAAATTAGCATCCAGGGAGAGAATCTACTTTCAAGTAAATCTGATTTTAATCCTATCCCTCCCTCTTTTGCTGAGCTGTGCTGGACCTTGGAGTGAGGACAAAAGAGAGTAAGAATATGTGTGACTAGAAGATGGAATGGAGACACACACACACACACACACACACACACACACACAGATGGAGGAACGTAGTTGGGAATCATTAACGAATTGAAGCAGGTTAATAAGAAGGATAAAGAAAAACCTAGTGCTCATTCCTGTTTTCCCCACCCCAAGCTGAACTCGCTGGATATTCAGGACCTCAAGGAGGGCAACTTCATGAACATCTCATCGTTGTAGTCTGTTCATCGAAATCAGCGCTTTAACATTTTTAAACTGATGCTATCTGTGAACGATTCATCATTACGATAATGCCGAGCGAGTCGTGATAAAGGTGCGACAGGATACTGGTGTAGAGCCGTGTATGAAATAAAACAAGGTGGGCTGTGCTGTTATAGGAAAATAATCAACAACGGGGTGGGGCGAGACCCAGGTTAGCAGATTACTGATACAGTTTTTAATAGCATGAATTTTTTATGCCGCCCCACACACACACACACACACACACACACACACACTCTCTTCCTGGCACAAGCTGCTCCAAATCATTTACTAGCAATTATGTCTGGATCAAACACGGCTCCCTCCATTAAGAAAGCAGCACTGCGGCAGTGATGAACTTCGGGAATTTCCAACCTGCCAAATTCAGCATCCTCCTGTTGCCTAGGGACCACATCTGCAAACCGTGCAATCTGTGCAAGTCGACTTTTATCATCGTTCCGGAAGGAGACGTCGTTCCCGCGACCTACCAGATAACACGAGAGCGACTTACTACGAACGGTGTCTCCAAAGCAATACACACTACAATATCATAACGGTTTACAGCCGAACCGTTACGTCATCGGATGTGATCAATCTCCTGGCCTCTGCAGGCGAGTTCTGGAATTCATAATACCATCAATCTTCAACATCTCCAGGCTCCACAGGCTGCGAAATGGCCTCAAGGTATCAATGTTCCAACACTGATAATAGACTTGTATGAAATCACTGTTTTCCTGTAAACATACCAAAAGGTTTGCAAGAAGTTCGCTTCTCGCAGAATCTCCGACATTCTGGGTCGAAAGCCGTTCTGTTTTTTTGCCGTACCTTGGCATGGGTGGAGGTAAACAACTCGAGCCCTCTACCACCGTAGCACAGCTCATTAATGCAGATTCGGCCACAATGCAATCAGCGAACCAGCCCGAGTTTCCACCATGCTGTCAAACGTAAAAGCTGTGTACTAATGACTGTTGGCACTGGTTTATTAGATTCCGTGTGTAATGTCTCTGCGTTACGTTTATTAGTCTGACAGGGAAACAAACTTTTCGAACGCTTTGATAATAAGCTTTCAGTGAGAGATCACCCTGTTTTCCACAAGTTATTCAAGAGCTGTTTGAAACGGTGAAATGAGATCATTGCATGCTTATCTGCTGGCTACAAGAAAAACCTCAAGCATGCGTGGTTTTTCTAGCAATTTCCTCCTCTTCCACATCACCTGTGGCTGGTCATTTGCAAAGCAGGTCAATGAGCTCTTCGAGTACACAGTTCTTGGCCACATTGAGTGCCAGTGCTTGAAAGAAGAAGTAGATTGCTAATTTCCTGTTTCTTGTTTCATTTTCATCCTAACACATTACTTTTATCCCTCGAGCTTTCTACAGCTTTATCTGAATGCATATTCAGGACCTCAGCAAGACCCGTGACCGACCATCCATCCATCCGTTTTCTGTATCCTACACAAGGTCGTGAGGAGCCTGGAGCCTATCCCAGGGATCTCGGGGCACTAGCCAGGGCACAATCGCACACACACACACACATTCACACACTACGGACAATTTAGAGATGACTCGTGACCAGATTATATCAATTGAACGTTAACAAAAAAGCTAAGCGTGCACACCCGTTCATAATGGGACTGTTTTTAACCAGTCACATTCAAACTCCTGTCCAAAAGTGATTACATACACCTGTCGACAACGAATTTATACCGATTAACCCGAAATAAAGCTGTTTCTGTAGGATTTTCTTGACATCATCTTGGTGTCATCTGACTTGCTGAAGCCATGGTCTGCAAAGAGCCACCAAGCATGTACGGTATCTCACATGTCGAAAGAGATATCGATCAGGAGAGGGGTACTCGATGTACCATGGAACAGCGTGAAGGTCGTCATCAACAAGTGGAGAAAATGGGGCACCACAGTGACATCACCAGAAACAAGACCGCTCATCACACAAAGAACACCATTCCTACGGGGAAGCATGGTGGTGGCAGCATCATGCCGTGGGGCTGCATCGCTTCAGCTGGGACTGGAGTTCTAGTCGAGCTAGATTTCACCTTCAAGCACGATAACGACCCAGAGCACAAGTCAACAAAGGAACGGCTTCAGACGACGACGACGACGACGATCAATGTTTTGGAATTGCCAGATCGGAGCCCAGATCTAAATCCTATCGAAAACCTGCGGAATGACTCGAAAAGGGCTGGAACGTCTTCGAAAGGACGCGTGGAATAAAATCGCCAAATCATGATGTGCTAATTTGGAGGATTCTTACCCAAAACGTGCTGTATTGCAAGTAAACTTTTGTTTTAACAAAAGTATTGGTTATGGGGTGTTAACACACTTGTGCAACCGGGTTACTGTAAGATTTTTTTTCCCCTGTGATGGTTCTCCAACGGCTCATACCATCATGTCTGATCACTGCTGTCTCCCGTTTATCAGAAGCAGCCCAGAACTCCAGCCCAAGATCTCCCCCTTTCTATCGACAGATCCACAATCGTCCTCCATACCACCATCAGCCGAAGGAGTGGCCTGCATTTGCACGTTAATATCTGAATGCAGTCGAATAATAAATCTCTTACCATTGGAATGCATTCTTCACTTGAAACGGTGTAGGTGGTTATCCAAACGGCCCAAATGTAGAACAAAAAAAAAACAACAACATGGCACCATCACTGGGAGATTGTGAGGTCAAATCCGTAGCCATCTGCGGCCTGGAGTTGGAGAGAGTGTGATTGGCTCGGCTCTCGGGATGTGTTATAGGGAGGAATTAGATTCTGGGTAATTAACTAGTGGCAATGACGATATGTGTGTGGGTGTGTGTGTAGGGGGTACTTGTTGGACAGAGGTAGATCTCCCCAAAAACAAAAAAAGACAACATACCATGCTATTTGCCAGTGAAAATGACACGTCATACCTTTTTTTTTTCTCCTTCCGTTTATAGTTCTATTTAACATCGTCTGAAAAGTTATAGCGAGAGAGTTCCTGTTATCACGTCACAGCAGCTCAAAACGGCCGTTCTCTCCCCAGCCTCTCGTTTCTTCCTTTCTCTTCAAGTTTACACGAGTGAAACTGAAACGAACAGCATTACCCCTGACTGTTACAGAGCACCGACACCGGAGACTCCTTCCAAAAACGCCACATGAATCTCTACTTACGGAAATCTCACCTTTTTTTTTTTTGTTATACGTTTACGTTGGGCGTCTACCATCCAAGTTGATGGTATGGATTCGACAGCGTTAGAATGAGCGTATTTAATATAAGCTTGTGATTTCCCGTTCGGATGAATAAATTACAGTCTGCACTACTGTCAGAGCTGCTCTGCTGGAGAAGATTAATCGATACCTTCTGACCAAACAGATTCAGGAATTTGACAGTATTACAGAGCTGGTGTCGGGGGGGGTTTAAAAACAAGCGTTCTGGCTCATTTGGAGTAAAACACACCCTGTAGAGTGACTTTAAACATTGTCTAATTTGAGTTACTGTTCAAACGACCTGCAGAAAGCCGTCTCGTCTCGTCTCGTCTCGTCTCTTCGCTACAGCTCAGAAAAGTGCAGCATGGTGAGCGCAGATCCAATCAACTCCTCAGCAAACCAGTGCATTCAGGCTGTGATAAATACCTTTTCAACATACACACACTTAACACCCCCGTCTCGGAGCGAATTGCAGGCTGCAAGAACGGCACTTAACATTTCATAGGGTGCAATCTAGCTAAACACCGCCTGTCTACACGCAGACAGTTCACATTGTACAGCCGAGCGACTTCCCTTTAGCCGGCGACGAGGCAGCTTTAATCTGCACTTCCCTTTCAGTGCCACCCTTCCAGCCACCGTTCTTTTCTCTGCCCCTCCCCTTCCAGCATACAGGCTATAAGTGTGTCATTTGACACAATGGAACCTTTTCATAAGGCCAATTCCTTCAGCAGACAGAGGTCGACATCCCACCGGGGCTAATCCTGAAGTATCGTGTGTTATTCAGGCTCGAGCCGAGACGCCGCACTGGGCCGTCACGTGCAGCAAACGACACGCAGAATCCTTTGTTCTAGTTGATGACCTTGCAACGTGAAAGCATCCTGAAGGTCTGGGTATAGGAGCGGCGTTTGATGACAAAGGATCAGCTTCCCTGATTCAAATCTTACTCTCGAGCATTCGGGGGGGGGATTGGGGACTTGGAGGGGGGGATTGGGGATTGGGGATTTTGGGGGGCAGGTCCAGCTGCGAAGACGTAGATAGAAAGATAAAAATGTAGCTCAGAGTGCGAGTGCGCTTACTGTTAGGGTTAGGAGTCCTAGGTAAGTCTCTGATGAGAGCTGATGTGGATTTACTCCGGTTTAAGCCTGAGGGCGGAGCCAATTTGATTCCAGAAGGTTCCTTTAAATATGTACCCTTTTTTTTTTTGTCTCCTCCATTAGGTGTTGTAGGCATTATGGGTTGTTTTTTGTTTTGTTTTTTTCCCTTCCTTTTATCCTTTCCCTTCCCTTTTCCTTCATTCCTTCCTTGATTTTCATTCCTTCTTTCAATCAATCTTTCCTTCGTTTCTGCTTCATTCCATTCTTACATTCATTTCCCTTCCTTCATTCGGTCTCTTTTCTTGCTTCCTCCCTCCCTTTCTTCATTCATTCTTTCCTTCCATCTTTCCACACTTCATTCCTTCTTTCCATCATTCTTTTCTTGCTTCATTCCTTATTTCCATCCTTCTTTCTTTCCTTCGCGCCTTCTTTCTTTGCTTCCTTCACTTTTTTTTCCATCCTTCCTCCTATTTCTTTCCTTCCTTCACCCCCCCCTTCCTTCCTTCGGAGGTTTGAATTAGCGCACTACATCAGGAACGAGTGGCTGAATGTTTGTAGGACTTACATGGAGTCATCACAGTAACCAGCGGATGAACCAGTTGATCCAAACAGGGTCGAGGTCACAGCAAGGTCAAACGTCTTCCTTCCTGTGTGAAGTGTACTTTAAGAGAACTTGAGGCGTACAGGAACGAGACTTGACTTGGCGTAAAGATAAATTTCATATTCATCCTAAAGGTTTGCAGTGAGAGGAGCGAACATGCAGTCTCTACAACAGTGAACTAAAACGGGAGGTTTTAAAAAAAGTAAATGATAAATAAATGATTCTAACCGTATTATACCTCAGCGCTGCTGCAGTCTAGAGTCCAACTGATCAGACAGCGTTGATAAATTTTCCGTGACAGCAGCAGATGATAAGTGCGTATATATATTATTACTGTGCTCATTCTGCTGTAGCATGTTATCGTTGTACAACAGGAATGAAACACAATCAAATTTGGGGTGGTAACAGTATCTCCCTCATCCCTTCATTCACCCCTTTCTCCTTCGGCCAGAACACCGCACAACAGAACTACAACTTATTCATTTATACAGACGTTTAAGATGTACAATCTGGGTGTGTTTTTTTTTAGGTTATCACCAGGAGGAAAGTGGAGCATCTGCCTCCGTTTGCTGAGTTTGTGTAGGTGAGCGCACACCTGCTCAGTCGAGGGGCTCGGCCGCTGTGTTCCAAGTACAACACGGTGACAATCTCCATAAATCAGACCTCAGCCTCCTGGGGAACGAACACTCTCAAACGCTTCTGCTGGGTTCGAGTATCCCTTCAGCCCACATTATGAACATCAGCAGCCTCTGCGCATACACAACTCAACGTCGCCACCTAGTGGCTGGAAATACGGGTTTACACGGAGTTTGCGATTCGTTTTTATTACGAGTGGAGTGTGTGATGTTAGCTGTCTCGAGGATAAGACAGAAAACTGTACAGGAAATAGTTTGAGATGGAGATCGCAAACTAACGAAACATTTTATTCACCACAGCGCAATATTGTGTGTTTAACACCGGGCGTCTAGAACCAGACCCGTAATCAGCATAGAATTGGTGAGTTTTTTTTTTCTCTCCCTTTCCAAGTTATCACGAGAGAGAACTCTGCACAAGATGACGTTCCTCTGTTGGTGTATTACAGGGTGTCTAAAACAGATTAATATTCACGAGCATTAAAAATACAAAAATGTACAATGGACATTTTGTTTCTCAGGGTGGTTTATTAGATTAATCATCCAACATGACCATCACCAAACTGTGACTCAAATTCCAGGCTGTTACAGAGAACTGCGGCATCCTAAAGAGAACACCAAGGGGTTTAAAACTAAAACAACAGAAACCCCCTAAACTCTCCTTGAGATCTCAAAATGGAGGCGTTACACTGAGGCACTGCGCTACGAGACCCTTCAGGAATCTGAAGACTGGCAGGTTTTTTTTCTTTCTTTCTTTCTTTCTTTCTTACATCATACAGATCCTGTATCGCAGTATTAAAAAGAAACTTTCTTATTCTTTATATCCCATGTAACACTAGCGCATCCTGATCCCTCTCGTACTGGGATGGTTTACACACCTTAGGACACAGAACTCCTGGCTATCCGTCTGAGGAGGCGATAAAGGAAGAATTATCTGAGATTAAGCCTCGCCGTGAGAAATTCACATCGTTTATACAAATCTCTTAAACTGACTCTGCTGAAAAACAAGCGGTTTAGCAGAGCAGACCTTCTTCGACCCTCGCTTACGAACGAATGAACGAGATTACGGGAGGGTGCGATTCTCAGGCTTCCGCGACTCTGTTTAAAGGGCTAATGAGGTAGGAGGGCAGGGGAACGCCGACAAGCCGAGGGAAAGCCTCTCACGATGTTAAGGCGATGGAATGGAGTGGACGAACGCCCTCACGCCATCGCTGGAGGTAAAAAGCAGGAGCTTCGAGATGCTAGGAGTTCGCTAGATACGTTCGTAGGTGTCATGTTACACGCTGAAGCATCTCCAAACCTGAGCGTTGTGAGAATTACAGACATAGCATTTTAAAAGGGGGGAGGGGGAGGGGTGAACGAGCAAAGGGTTATCTGTGCCTCCCGTAAAACAGTCAACGTCTTTTCAAAATTTATCCCTTTGAATTGAAAATTAAAATAAAAAATCAAGTTTATAGTACAAACGCAGACATGTTCCACCTCTGCTTTAGTCTCGTAATCTGTTGTCCTTCCATCACTACAGCCGGGATTAAAACAATACAGTGTCTCACAGGCTGCTCTTCACATAGTACACTTTAAAACTGTGATACACTTTAACATACAACAACTACTTCTTTTCCCCCCTTCTTGGTTTTTTTTTGTTTTTGTTTTTTTCCTTTTCAGCGGAGCGACATGGTTAAATTAAGAGGTGAATATGAAAGAAACGGACCATCTGACCCTAACTTAAAACAGTTCTTTTAAAAAAAGAAACTTTTGAACAGTTTTTAATAATCTGATTGCGTGCACTTTAGTAGTTCATGTTGTGTGCGTTGAGCAGCGAGTCGAGCATGTTGAACGTGTCTGCGTAGTCCATGTGCTGGCCGTTGAGTAACAGAGGAGCTGTACTCTCGGCACTCGGCCCCTCCCCCGGCCTCCTGTCCATCTTCCCCAGCTGGGTGTGGCCGGGCGCTGGGGGCAGGGGGGCAGAGCCGGCATGGCTCTTAGAGGAGCGGTGAGCTTTGTGGTGGCTGCCGTGCGCGTGAGCAGTTGTGTGAGAGTGTGCGTGCGAGTGCGCGGCGTCGTGTTTCGAAGCTCGGTGTTTCTCCCGACCCGAGCGAGGGCTGTGTCTGCTCTTACCGCCGCTCTCGGACATTTTGATCTTCATCTTTAGCTCCTCCTGACTCGCTGCGCCGTTTTCCGTGGAGGAAGAGGAGGATGAAGGGTGACGCCGTTTCAGTGAGCCACTCTTCATCTCCCGTTCCTGTCCGGACTGACCATATTTAACCCGTGCCAACGAGGAAGATGATGACGCTGAGGACATCAGCACCGCCGATAAAGACGACGAGGACGACGACGCCAGAGCCGCGGTTTCGGGCAGCAGGTGGCCGTGTTTGCGGCGCTGCAGCAGCTCGGCCGCTTGTTTCTCCCTGTACTTCTCCAGACTCAGTTTATTGGTGGCTGTTTGTTGCGGCTTGCTGCCGATCGGTACTCCCTGTAAGCTCGAGTGGGCGTCGGCCTGGACGTACGAGGAGCTCGGGTTGGCGAGGCCGTTGAGGGTGTCTAACGGGAACAAAGCGGAGGACACATCCGGGTACATGCTCTCCATCAAATCAGCCTTACTGTCAACCAGCAGGTTCTCGTGGCCAGGAACCTGAAAGGAGCCCCCCACCGACTGGCTCTCTGTTTTGGACCTTTTAGCAGCTTGAGTGGCCTGAAAAATTAAACGCACACAAAAGGTGTCAGACCTTCCAAGCTCCACATTGAAATGGCCGTGTATTTATTGTTCCTGTAGACAAGGCCACTGATTATAGATTTGATTAAAGAAAATGAAACGCTCACGTACCCGCCAGTTTCTGATCCTTTTCAACCTGCTGGGTGTCTTCTCCAAAATCTGTAGAAACTCGTGCGTTAACTCTGAGCAAGGAGCGGAAACAGAAGGAAGGCTTGATTACAGATGGAGCGCTCGAGTAGGACTACAGTCGCTGGTCTGTCTTAGTCGGGGAGTCTACTCGCTTTCTACACGTAGACAATTCAAACAAGAGACCTGGCAGCGCACTGGAGCGTCTCCGTGCTGGGTTACTTAACGTATTTATGATCTGTATGAACCGTCCAGCCCTGCTATTAGATAGATATTTACCACCGCTAGGCAGAATACTTGGGAGTACCCGATAAGAGGTACGTGTACGCAATAAACGGGCAGCTCGGTGCAAATACGGCTTGTACAGGTGAATAGATGTATTCTTAAAAGAAGAGTGCTCACGGTCTAGAAGCTGCAGGGTGACTGTGGGGTCCAAATACTCCCACCAGTGTTTACCGTCCGACGAGATGGGAATCTCCCAGTTAGACCATTTGCAGGCCAGGTGGATGCACACGCACGCCACCACCGTGGGTCTGTACTGCAGGCAGAACGTGGTCAGGTGCAGACTGCAGGACACAAGAGACAAAAAAAAACAAAACACGGGAGACTCGCTTATTGCTCTGCCTTCCGTCATTAACGCAAAAATGAAATCAGTGATTGTGCAGGTGGTGATCTTTAAACGCAATTCGTCTCAGCTGCGGTTCCGAGACGGACGAGGATATTGCTAGAGTCAGAGTCAGAGGAGACCACGGTGAATAAAACACACGACCACAGGGGCTTTCGCAGATACATGAATAACTGCTGCATTGTGCTGGTAAAAGCACGGGCAAACATCGGAATGTTTCCAGAAGTAAAATAATGATCTAAGAAATGATATTACATTATTGTTCTGGGAATTTACGGCAACACATCACAGCTGTCCGTCATGGATGCTTACTCCGATAACGATAGAACGATGAGGCTTGAATATACAGTTCCTTGCATAAGTGTGCGGTCAACTGAACTGGCAAAATTGTGATGGACATTAGTATTCACCCCCTTTGCCATGATACCCCTAAAATAATTCTGATGAAAAGGGCTGCCGGCAGAAGTCACGTAGCTGAATGGAGTCAACCTGTGCGCAATTAAAAGGGTCATGTGATCCAAGCATAAAACCCACCCACCAAACTACAGTGGTAAATCTTGCACTGGTAAAGAGGGCATGAGTCAGAGGAAGCAATCAAGAGGCCAAGGGGAATGCTGAAATAAGAAAGGGACTCATGGTGGTGGTAGCGTCACGCTACAGGGATACTTTTCACCAGCAAGGACTGGGTGGCCAGAGTTACACCGGAGTGGTTCAACACCAGGAGCCCGAATGTGCGAAATGGCACCAAAAGCACAGACCTCAATCTGACTGAGAATCTGAGGCAAGACTTGATCACTGCTGGTCTCCATCCAGTCTGACCGGGCCTGAGCAAACAGCTGATATTAATAATGATCCATGTCGGAGCTTAGAGCTGCCTGTGTGTGTAGTTACTTAGTTGATATTCGCTTTATGCAGCATGGCGTTTTATTGGTTTAATTAAATGCAAATTCTACTTCTGATATTCTTTCCTCGAGGTTCATGTATATATTGGGAAACGTTTAAAATCGTGTCAGAGTTTCCGCAGTGGTGATCACCACACCGACCCTTCTTCTTCCGCGCTGGGCATCAACCTCGCCAAGTACGACGGGATCTTTCTGCTTTTTCCAACGCTAATAAACGCCACAGTGACGTAATCAGGATGTAAAACTGCTTAAAGTTCCTCGCCCCAGGACTAACTGCCATTTTCGTGACTTCTCGTCACTTCTATCACGTATCCATGGCTACTTCCTCATCATCAGGAGTATATGGATATGGGAATATTGAGATTTTCCCAGTTGCCAAGAGTCTCACAGGGGGCTCGCACCTCACCGTGATGAGTTCCATGCTCTCTGATGAACTAGAATTATATTGTAGGATGTTAATTGGCCAATGCAAAGGATAAAAGTACTTTTTACGTTTCTTTAAAACAAACGTATCTGGTAAGGGATTATATGAAATTCATTTAAACAAAAACAAAACAAAAAAAGACTAAACAAGCACAATAATATTAGTATGTTAAAACTCCAATTAAGAAAAAAAAAAATTACACCTGCACGTTGACAAAAAAAAAAAAACACGATCGTGTGTATATTCTTATGTATGCTGCATAAAGTTTTTGAATAACAAAAACTAAGTTTTTATACGTTTTATTTTGACAAGAAAAATAAAGAACTGCGAGTTGATTTACTTACCGGCACGGCCTCTAAGTTTACCCCTTTGCAACCCAGGCTACCAATTGAGTCATTAGACCTACTGCACTCTGAATCAAGCAATAGTCACGAGCACCTCTACACCTCGCACTGTGCCATTCAGCCTCCCGTGCCAACTCTAGGCCCTTGTACAATACACCGCACCGCGCCGGGCCTCGAGGGGCCACCCACAGGCGTGCCACCCCATGCCATGGCACGAGAAAGGGCGTTGGCTACAGGGAAGCGAAGCGGGCAGAACGGGAAGCTACAGGGTGCCATGGTAGTGCAACAAATAGGGTCAGGGTAACAACCTGTTGGTAGCCATGAAATAGGAGGTCTGGGCCAAGTCCTTGCTCGCTGTGTGGACAGAGACAGAGAGAAACATTTAGAACAGGAGCACAACTTTCACTTCTTTCAATCACAGTGTACAACAGGATTAGCAATAGTGTTGAGTGAAATGCATTAACGACAGGCTTAAGAGACAAGAGTAGAGAGAAAGTGATAGAAGAGGATAAAATCCAATGTTTTGAGTAAAGCTGGAAGATTCTACCTCGCACTAGCTGGGAACATCTCACCACATCTGTGTGTGGATGATCTACAGTAATCTCAAAGCCTGGAATGAAACCAAATACACTGTTAGACTCATCACAGAGAGAAACCAGACGCACTGAAAAGACAAGCGGCTGCGACCCGGATTCAGTCAAGCACAAGCAAGAACACTTCACGTTATAGTCACAGTCCAGACAGGAGCGTTTACAGTTACAGTGGCGCTCAAAAGTTTGTGAAACCTTTGGAGTTTTCCATGTCGCTGCATAAATGTGACCTAAAACATCAGATTTTCCTAAAGGTAGACAAAGAGAACCCAATTAAACAAATGAGACAAATATTACACCTGGTCATTTACTTATTGAGGAAAATGATCCAGTATTAGATATCTGTGAGGGGTAAAAGTATGTGCACCTCTAGGATTAGCAGTTAATCTGAAGGTGAGATTAGAGTCAGGGGTTTTCAATCGATGGGATGATGATCAGGTGTAATTGAGTGAGTGAGTGAGCGTCCTGTTTTATTTAAAGAACAGGGATCGATGAGAGTCTGATCTTCACAACACGTGTTTGTGGAAGTGTATCACGGCACGAACAAAGGAGATTTCTGAGGACCTCAGAAAAAGAGTTGTTGATGCTCATCTGGGTGGAAAAGATCACAGAACCATCTCTAAAGAGTTTGGACTCCACCCATCCACAGTCAGACAGATTGTGTAGAAATGGAGGAAATTCAAGACCAGTGTTCCCCTCCTCAGGAGCGGAGACCAACAAAGATCTCTCCAAGTGCAAGACGTGTAATAGTCCACGAGGTCACAGAGGAACCCAGGGGAACTTCTAACCATCTAAAGTTCTCTCTCACATTGTCTAATGTTAATGTTCACGAGTCCACCATCAGGAGAACACTGAACAACAACGGTGTGCATGGCAGGGTTACAAGGAGAAATTCACCGCTTTCTATAAAAGAACATTTCTGCCTTCTGCAGTTTGTTAAAGATCACATGGACAAGTCAGAAGGCTAATGGATGAACGTTTTGTGGACAGATGAGACAATATAGACTTTTTGGTTTAAATGAGAAGGATTATGCTTGGAGAAAGGAAAACACTGCATTCCAGCATAAGAACCTTATAACATCTGTGAAACATGGTGGTGGTAGTATCAGGGTTTGGACCCGTTTTGCTGCATCTGTTCCAGGACGACTCGCCATCACTGATGGAACAATGAGTTCTGAATGATAGCAGCGAACTCTAAAGGAAAATATCAGGACATCTGTCCATGAACTGAATCTGAAGAGAAAGTGGGTCATGCATCAAGACATCAACCCTAAACACACGAGTCGTTCTACCAAAGAACGCTTAAAGAAGAATAAAGTGAATGTTCTGGAACGGCCGAGTCAAAGTCCCGACCTTAATCCAGTAGAAATGTTGTGGAAGAACCTGAAGCGAGCAGTTCATGTGAGGAAACCCACCAACATCCCAGAGCTGAAGCTGTTCTGTACTGAGGAACAGGATAAAACTCCTCCGAGCCGACGTGCAGATGATCAACACTCACCCCAAACGCTTATCTGCAGTGATTACTGCACAAGGGGCTCACACCACATACTGAAAGCAAAGGTGCACATACTTTTGCCCCTGACAGATATGTAATATTGGATCCTCAATAAATAAATGACCATGTATAATATTCTAATCTCATTTGTTAATAATCGCTCTTTATCTACTTCATAAACCTGATGTTTTAAGTCACATTTATGCAGATATTTAGAAACTCCACACAAACTTTAAAGTGCCACTGTGTATAAACACTATATTCCATGTTAACTGACCCACTGCATTACTCTCTGCGAGTGGAATTAACGTGGCTAGTGTTATAAGAAACATCATACGAGTGATAAATTACAAGCGAAAGCTGCAGGACCAATAATCCCACGTCCCCACCCATGTGCAGACTTACCCAGTGTTTGCAGCACTATGGTTTCTAGAAGCACCAGCTCTTGTGCTTGTTGGAGGTACGTCTGCGGACAGAGACGGACGATGGTTACTTTACACGCTCGGGTTTATAAACACACACTAAAGCCGTGTGGACGGGTAAACACAGCAGCACACGGCTGAACTATTAATGTGCAATAACGAGCAGCATGTATCTACCGATTCCCCGATAAAACTAAAAGCAAGCTCATCTGTAGCTCCGCTGTTCGATTTCGCCGAGTCATTCGCCGTGCCAGTGTCGAGTGACTCAGCTTGTACAAAGAAGCTTAAAAGACGAGTTCGTCACCCAGGTAGGTCACAGGTTTCATAATTCATCCCAGTAATCGATTAATCTACGAGTTATACCCGATTCAAAAGGTTACGTCAGTGGTGATACAAGTTATTTACTGCATCAGATCTGTTGGACTTTCTGTTTTGTTTTTCCATTGGTGTTAAAATATAAGTTTTATAAAAAAAATAAATAAAAAATGCTGCTACAGAACAAACAAACATTCACCGATGTGTTTTTGGTAATGCCGATGCTGCACACTCACATTGCTATTGGTGTCCAGTGGAGGTTCTTGCGGATTAAGACAGGCGTGTGCCACTTTAATGACGTGTTCAAGTTTCCGGGGTTGCTCTTCCACTTTAGCAGCTAAAAATAGAGTGGTGGGAAAGATGCTCTAGGAGAGACGGGGGAACAGCGTGTTAGCACACCCGGCTCAACTCATGCTGTGACTCATGAACGGAAGGCAGTAAAAAATGACGTGGCTTATCTTTAAACACCGGCCGAGCTCAGCGTTAACCATCAGAGCAAACATAAATCAGGGTACTCACATTTCGGTGGAACTTTGTGAAGGAGTTTAGCATATAAAATCGGTGCATATAGACGATGGCAGTGTTGATTGTGAGCTGGGAGCTGAAAAGGACACACTAAGGAAAAGAAACTGAACAAAAACACACACTGACGCTAGAGTTGGACCGTGTTACTGACACCGTAACACTCAAAGGACAATATCACTGAACTATATTACAGAGATACACAGTACTGCAGTACGGTACCATGAACATGTACTACGCTTTTTCTTTTTCAATGAAATAAATATATTAACTATTAATAAGTATGAAAGTAAATAAAATATATATCCAAACGGAACCCAATAAAAACAAAAGAGGTCCAAAAGGAACCAAAAAAACATTTCAAATAACAACAAAATCGGTCAGTGCTAGGTCTTATTCCGTCTCTACGGGCCGCTCTCGTACTGTATGACGACAGCGGACCGTTCTCAGCCGCTCCCGCAACCTGGAAAAACGACGTTTAGACGAACGATAATCCCGGCGATCGTTCATCGGTGCCGAGTAATCAGCAAAACCGATCAATCTTTCGTCTTCTAACCAACACCGCCACCAGCAGAGAGAATAGAGCTATATTAGATTTAGCTAGATATCAACCGTAACGACATAACGGCTGAATACGGAATTCTGCGAGCGGCTATTACACCACGTTTGGGGCGGCTGTGACTCAGGTGGTAGAGCGGGTTGTCCACTAATCACAGGGTTGGTGGTTTGAGTCCCGGCCCACATCACGCCACATGCCAAAGTATCCTTGGGCGAGACACTGAACCCCACGTTCCTCCCTATGGCAAGCTTGCGCCTTGCATGGTGCGTGTGTGTGTGTGTGTGTGTTTAAAAGCGCTATACAAGTGCAGAGCATTTACATACAGGAAGAACAGCAGCATGTGTGATTCAACCATGATGACTGTTCTAACGTAAGTGATGTCACATTAATTACAGTGTCTGTCCAGACAACTACTTCACTGTTAACTTGATCAAACTACTGATTCAATGCATTTCTCTCGAGTGCGTGCGTCCTGCTCGCCCTGAGATCACACCACAGCAGCCTGTGTTTCTCTGTGCAGGGGCTGCGGCGGCCCTGAAAACCCTTCAGCGGGACAACATGGCGTTGGTGACCCCGAAATCTATTTCTGACGTATATCTTTTTTCCTTTTCTTTTTGTCTTAGCACAGCGCTTTTCCTCACAGCCACCAATAACCGCCACCAACGCCAGGGATTCCTGAGAAAAATAAAGGGATTTGATCCATTTGTTTCCTTGTTACATGCAAGGATATACAATTAGATTTTGTACCCAGATTCCCTAACACTCTGTGCGGATGTTTATTTATTTTAAATGACTAATACGGCAAAACTGATATTTTTAGACCACTATCATACCGTGCAGACATTTCAACCGAAACCCCACTATACTGTACACATTCGAGCCAAACCAAAAGACAGATGTGAAATGTTATACTTTATACGTGGTCTTCTGCCGATATTTAATTACACCTATACAAACAAAGAATTAGCACTGGAATGAAGTCGGTGTGAGGTTGGACGTCCGATATTCACAGATAAGCGGAGATTAAGGGACCGTCTCTAAAGTTACATACCACATTGTTAAACACGTTTCTAACTTCAATAGCATTTGAAGGGAATGACTTACAGTCACATCGAGTAAAAGGTGTGCGTCGTACCCGACACCTAGATGAACACTTTACAGTTGGTTGTGTAGATTTTGTACATCATTCCCTTCAAATGCTATTGAGATTTAAATGATTGTATATTTTGTGTGTATGAGCCCATTCTGCAGTGAAATACATGTCTAATTTACATATGCTTTAATGGTTATTTTGATAAATATGAAAAATCTACGAGGCGTGCATTATAGCTCACACCTAGATGAACAGTGTACAGTGGTTATATGACTGAGTCATTCCCTTCAAATGCTATTGAAGTTAGAATCGTGTTTAACAATGTGGTATGTAACTTTAGAGACGGTCCCTTAATTTCCTCATATCCGCGAATATCGAAAATAGAACGTCACACAGACTTTATTCCGGTAGAATTAGCAGCGTTGCTAGCTAGCTAGCTAGTCAAGCTAGTCTAGCTAACCCTAGACTAGCTAAGCAACACTAGCACTATACAGTTAGCTTAACAGCTAATAATAAAACTATATTTAGAGAACACAGCATTTCCTCGACATTAATTCACGTCAATATAGGTAGTAAAAATGTTAATATCAAAAAGTACTAAGTCCTTGGTTGGGGCCGAGCTGCGTTATAATTCCCAGCCGTTTTCACACAGACCCCGTTAGCATTTAGCGGGGGATTCCCGTCACTAGCCTTTCGCAGAACAGGGGGCGATATTTCTCGAAATACGGGTGGGGAAAGAAATACAGCGTCGCACGAGCTAGCTTAGCTTCCCCCACTTCCTTCCTTCCTTCCTTCCTTCCTTCCCTTTGTACCGCGCGTTGCAGCTCATCTGACATATTAAAAGCATTTACACAATACAATCGAGATAAACAATCACACAGTAAATCGTCTTAAGTCACTCCAGGCTATAAACGAACGGTTTACGTTCCGCAGTAGTGGCACATTAGGTTGAGAAATGACGCTAACTAATCACACCTCGGCCCTGCTGGGCTCCGGCTGAAAGGATACACGTTAAGCCGCTGGCCCATGTCCTGGATCAGGTTGGCAGCTTGTTGTCGGTAAGATAATTCCCGGTCTGGCTCGATTCCGCAGCGGCGAGACGGCGTATTTTCGATTTGTTCCCGGGTGAAGAGCCATTTCGTGGAGCCTCGCAGCACCGTCGCCATGTTCGTCCCGACGCCGCTCGCCTCCTTCCGCCGACGTCATGTCACATCCGGAATATTTCGCTGTAGTTATTGTCACCGCCACCTAGCGGTCGGGGATAAAAACAGCAGCCTCAGTGAGAATCATGCACACGACATGGATTTAGTTAATCACAAACACCTCTTCGTGGGGTTTAAGTTTATTATTACCTATAATCCCCTTCCTATATATATATCTCATCCTCAGAAACTTCTACACATGTACCATTGGAGAGCATATTAATCTGCTGCATTGGCCATGTGTTTTAGATGTCTTCAGGCTGCCAGACTCAAGACCAACAGCCACCATCTACCACTTCCTAAATTTATAGGGCTATGGTCTTTATGTTTTGTTTGTTACTATTTACTTCTATCACAAGTGCAGCATCACGTGCAAACTGAGAATTTCATTGTACAAGGAGCTCATGGATGAGATAATTTAATGAGTCTTTATTGATAACATATACATAGTGAAATTCACATACCCCACCCAGCATGTCAGGAAGCTGGGCATGATACAGTGTCCCTGGAGCACTGTCAAGGGTCCAACAGTGGCAGCTTGGCAGTGCTGGGACTTGAACCCTTGACCTTCCAATCAGTAACCCAAAGCCTTAACCACCAAGCCACCACTGCCAGCACTTCAATCCCCTTACTGCCGCCCAGGAAGTAGCCATAGCACACATCAAATGTCTTTTAATGGAAGAAAGTGTCTCTTGGCCTGCACGAAGAATGGCATGTAATCACCTCCTTTACCAAGTGAGCTAACCTATAAACAGAGCCCCTCTATAGTGTTCCCCAAAGCATACAAACATGTGTGGTCCACAAGAGCACTTTTGATTGTTGATTATTGTATTAATATACCGTGGTGTCAATGCCTTTGGAAGGAATCGTGGGTTTGGCCACAGTGTGAGGTTTGAAGCCGAAAGCCACTTTATATCTGCGTCTTCTGTTGCTTTACATGACAAGTTGCACAAACACCTTAGCACGATGTTCCATTTGCTTGATAGACAGATGGCCAATAGTACGTGGACACTTGACCATGAGCCTCATATGTGGGCCATCCCCAAACTTTTTTCCCCACAAATTTGGAGGTACATGATTGTCTAGAATGTCTTTGTATCCTTATCATTTGATTTGAATTCAACTATGCTCATGGGTGGAGGAGTCGGGTGGGGGGGGGGGGGGGGGGGGGGGTGTCTTTGAATAGCTTCCTAAAGGGTTTCTCCTCTGAACCAAGTACATCAATAATCTTCACAGAACAAAACCGATCCTCTGGCTTGTTTTCCTCAGACGACCCCCAATGGATGCTTCATGGTCGATGCAAGACGATGCCCTTTTAAGTAACGTTGCTTTAACAAGGAGATCATCAATGAAGCAAAGCAGGAACAGGTCCATGGACGTTCGTTCTTAGCGTTGTTCAGTGTGGTACACTCTATTCCATATAAATGTCTGATTATTGATTTTGTTTTGGCACCTGACAGCCAGTAATGGGCTGAAGTGTATACACATGACACACAGCTGTAGCTCAGCGGTTCACAGTGATTAGAAGGTTGTCGGATTAAATCTGAGGTCTGTCAGAGAGCTACTCAGGCAGTCCTCAGGCCAAGTGGAGGATGGTGGAGATGATGGGTTCAAACTAGTGCTGGTACATTTTTTTTTTTTTTTTTAAAAAAAACAACAACAAAAAACACTTTTATTTATTTATTTATTTATTTATTTATCTTTAGCTCAATCCATTTCAGACAGAGACGAAAGATAAAATAACTGTAAGTCTTACCCTGACAGATGTCAAAAATGTCAGTACTCTGAAAAAATAGGGGGAGGGGGGAATGGGGGAGATGCACATAAACTTCACTTTGTGAGACATAACATTGACTTTTAAGACATTCCCAAAGATTTACACCAACAAAAAAAGTAAATGTACAGTTTTTTGTTGTTGTTGTTTTTTTTTTTTTTGGATATCTCTGGAAATCTTTTACTTTTTAGCACTGATTATCAGGGCTTGCTTGCTTTCTTTTAGATGGGACACAATACACATATAAGTCTCTCACGCAATACTCTCAACTCTCAACAATGGTCAACCGTAGTGACATGAAATATATGGTATAAGGATAGGGCCACTGAACCGGGTGGTGGTTTTTAATTAATCAACTTTAGGTTGTAATTTTAGCTTTGAGACTCCAGATGGAAGCACTTCTTTGGGTTGCCCTGTTTTATCGCTGAAAAAACTCAACACGTTATTTCCCCAAGCCTCAGGTTCCGGACCCTGTTCCCGGAGAACCCCCCTGTCTTGCACATTGTAGTTTGTTCCGTGGGAAGAACTGCTGAATCACTTCATTCAAGCAGGGAAAACAGTCAAATATGTAGGACAGGGGGTAGTCCAGGAACAAGGTTGGGAACTTAGACCTACAGCACATTGGGGGGGGGTTAGTGTTTGCAGTACAAGGAGAACAGAGACCAGTGTGCCTTCTGGGTAAGGTCTTCTCCTGGAGACTACCATTATGTTAACTCAACCCTTATGCAAAGTCTCACCTTTTCTAACTCCACTTTAACTAGTAAGGAACTGAAACAGGTAGCACACAAGGATTCCTCGTCCGTGTTTGCGGATGGTGAGGGAAGCTCACAAGGAACCTAAAAAAGATCATGTAAGAAGTGTTGATATAGGCTAAACAGAAGTGTGTGCTAGACAAACATACGCCTGTTTACTAGCTGGAAGAGAAAAGTGTGCTCGTGTTCAGATGTCATGTTCGTACAGGACAACTGGCTGCATCACAGAAAAGAGCACTGAGAGATGACATACTTTGGTGTTTTTTTTTTTGTTTTTGTTTTTGTTTTTTTTTAACTCTACAGCATTTATTGTTTATGCGTATTCTTATACAGCTTCAGTCACCTTTTCACTTTTAAATGCGTTCTGCTCCTGGAGTCTATAAACATGTTGGCCTGACTCGCTTCTCCTCCAGACGTTCATCTAATGGACTTTATTTGAGCTAATAAAGTACTGAGAGCTTTCACGATAGCGATGGTGATTCTGGAAAACATCATTTTAGTATCGTTCAAATAGGATAATAAACATTGGTGCAACCCCCCCCCCCCCCGACCCCCGCCAACACACACACTTTTAGGTCTGATGTTCTTGGCCAACATCATCATTCACTCATTCTTTCATTCATTCATTCATTCATTCATATTCCACATTGTCAGATCTGATGTTTTTGCTGTTATCGTCATTCATTCATCCATTCATTCATTCATTCATTCATCCATCCATTCATTCATTCATCCATCCATTCATTCATTCATCCATCCATTCATTCATTCATCCATTCACTCATTCATTCATTCATTTGGTCAGTCAGTCAATCTATCATTTCTAGACCACATTGTTAGAGCTGCCATTGTCACTGACACTGTTGTTCATTCATTTGTTCATTTTAGATCACATTTTTAGATCAGATTTTTTGCCATCATTGTTTTATTCATACATTTATTCATTCTACACCATGTTTTTAGATCTGAAGTTTTCTGACCAACATCACAATTCATTCATTCATTCATTTTTAGACCACACTGTCAGATCTTTTGCTTTTGCTGATATTGTCATTCATTCCTTCACTCATTCATTTGTTCATTCATTCATGCATTCAGACATCAATTAATTAATTTATTCATTTATGCATTCATTCATTCATTCATTCATTCATTTGGTCAGTCATTCATTCGTTCATTTTAGATCACATTTTTAGATCAGATTTTTTGCCATCATTGTTTTATTCATACATTTATTCATTCTACACCATGTTTTTAGATCTGAAGTTTTCTGACCAATATCACAATTCATTCATTCATTCATTCATTCATTTTTAGACCACACTGTTAGATCTGATGCTTTTACCAACATCGTCATCCATCCATCCATCCGTCCATCCATTCATTCATAGAACACAGTGCTAGATCTGATGCTTCTGCTGATATTGTCATTCATTCATTTGTTCATTCATTCATGCATTCACACATTAATTCATGTATATTTTATGCATTCACTCATTCATTCATTCATTCATTCATTCATTCATTCGGTCAGTCATTTCTAGATCAGATTTTTTGTCATCATTGTTTATACATTCATTTATTCATTCTACACCGTGTTTTTAGATCTGATGTTTTCTATCCATCACCATACATTCATTGCATGCCACGTTTTTATGTTTTTTATTTTAATTTTATTTTCTATATCATTCACGCATGTCAAAAGCTCCATGTATAACATCCAAATAAATTGCAGCCCATATATTGCTACACACAACTCTTTTTTTTCCTCCTCTGAAAGCGTAATAAAGTGCATCAGCACAGTGGAGTTGCGCGTGCAGCTCTGATCGGAACCTGCAGCTGGTAAGGAGCAGTTTCACAGTGTGCGCGAGCTCTAGCTGGAGGAGGAAGCGGGTCTGCGCGCGCTCGAAATCCACACATATTTTGGAGTCAGGGTTTTAATTAGAGCGCGCTTGCCGCATCCTGCAGCTCCACTTAACGCGTACGTGTGGCCCGTGTGCAGGGTGGAGTGAGCGTGTGTGTCTAGTCAAAGTGTGTGTGTGTGTGTGTGAGTGTGTGTGTGTGTGTGTACTGGGAGAGACGCTCTTGGCTGAAGGTGCGCCTGAGCCTCCTGTCTCGTCTCCCCTCCATCGCCTCGCGCGCAGGTGCCACGTTCCTAACGTGCCGAGAGACTTGAAGCGCGCGCATCACGCAGACGCCATGGCGGAGGATCCGCAGCGCAGGGACACACACCAGCAACCCGAGTGTGTGAGCGGACAGAGGGAGGCAGATAAAGAGCCAGACAGAGAGGGAGAGGGGGAAGGAAAGAGAGAAGGAGAGAAAGAGGGAGAGGGATCCGGAGAGACTTTCACCATGGAGCAGGTGATGAAGATCAGCGACGTGGAGGATAAAGGTACGGGCGGATAAAACACTTCACACACACACACACTCACACACTGCTGCCAGTGTGTGTGTGTGTGTGTGTGTGTGTGTGTGTGTGTGTGTGCAGATGTTGATGCAGTACCGACACTTTCTTATGTTCTTTTAATACTTTAACATCTGCACGGATCCAAATAAAGTACTGTGTGTGTGTGTGTGTGTGTGTGTGTGCGCGCGCGCGCACAAGCGGGACACTTTCACCAACTAACAAACAGTTACACAGTACACACTGTAGCACACAGCTGTAATGTACTGCACTAGACTATGCAGTTCTATGCAGTAACATGCTATGCTATCATATACAATATTATTTTTACTGTAACTGTACAATAAAGTCTGCTCTGTGATGCTATAATAAGCAATCAAATCAAAATAAAACGTAATATAATAATTATTATACTCTTCTATACAGTACTTATAAACAATATGCTATGCTATGCTATGCTACAATATACTGTAGCAGTATCTGTATATAGTTTATTGTATAATGTAGTAGACCGTTGTATTTATACTATACTGTACTATGCTATAATATACTACGGTAACATACACCAATCAGCAATAACATTAAAACCACTGACGGGTGGCGTGAATAACGGTGATTATCTTGTTACACTGGCACCTGTCGGGTGGGGGGGGGGGGGGGGGTGTATATTTATTACGTAGCAAGTGAACAGTCAGTTCTCGAAGTTGACGTGTTGGAAGCAGGAAAAATGGGCAAGCGTAAGGATCTGAGAATCTTCAACAAGGACCAAATTGTGGTGCCTAGAAGACTGGGTCATGGGGGTGTGAAGGCTAGCCTGTTTGACTAGACGTGGGCGTGTCCAGAGACGTGACGAAGTCGAGAAAAGTTTCACTTCATGCAAATTCGGAGCAACTTGGTGCAGCGACTACCAATGGGAGTGAAGACAATAGAGCGCACGTGATCTGTGGTCCGCCATGCTGCCTGCGAGTCCAAATAGTTTTGAGGACCCAGACGGTCCGGCGCTTGTGCAGAGAGCGCACACTGCTTCTCCTTCATCTCGTAGGATATGATTATATATACACGGGTGCATTTTATATACAAACGCTCTCCCAGCAAAACCGGTTTTGTTGTCGAAGGTGGAACAGGATAAGATGATAAGATGATATTGATGCCCCGTAGGGGAAATTCAAACTGTAGGATGAGTGACGTCAAAGAAAGAAAGAAAGGAAATCATTTCCATAAAATACCTATACAATAGAAATAACAGAAACTAT
This sequence comes from Ictalurus punctatus, assembly GCF_001660625.3. Classification (NCBI taxonomy): domain Eukaryota; kingdom Metazoa; phylum Chordata; class Actinopteri; order Siluriformes; family Ictaluridae; genus Ictalurus; species Ictalurus punctatus. Next base: position 1,477,938 of record NC_030442.2, on the reverse strand, counting down.
AAAACACATCTGTGTGTATGTACATACGCTGGAGTTCTATTGGTAAATGTACATGCGCAGTATCGCCAGTATTTATATACACGTGCAGGATCTGTGAATCTGTGAATGCTAGTCGCGCAACCCATTGATAAATGTTACTATGGCAACCAGTAGTAGGAATGCCTACTGGTGAAATCATAATACAGCGACTGGTGACTTGCAGTGATAAAATTGCTGTATGTGTGAACGTACCTTTAGAGGTAAATAAATAAATAAATAAATCTCCTTAGAGGTTCTTTGGGTTATTCGTGTTTTTTTTAAATTAATACTGAAGGATAAGTATGTCAGTAGTTATTTCCACCAGACAGTCCTTTGTGATTGATTCACTGACTGGATTCCATTGACAGATCTTCTAGAAAGCAGTCAACGTCTGAAACCCCATGAGGCTCAAAGTTATCGGAAGAAGGCATTGTGGGTATCATGGGTGTCCATCGTGGTGACGCTGATCCTCGCCATCGCTGCATTCAGTGAGTAGTACCTGCTCCTTCACAAACGTTCACGGAGTGTGTGCGGAGTCGGTGTTTTAGCTGGATTTATGTGGTCAACTCATCAAAAACTGTAATAAATAAATCGGAGGAACATTTACAGCTAAAAAGAAAATCTTCAGGTTTCAGCTAAAAGAAGTTCACTTTAGATCAGTCTGATAAGGGTGGGTACAGGAGCGGTGCTTTTTAATGGAGAAGCGTTTTCACCAGTGTGTTAACACATATCTCTGGAGGTTTCACACACATGGTATATTATTTGACAGTAAGGTCCTAGCATACAGTGTTAATTATAACCTTTTAAAAACAAACACTCAATATTGACTCACCTGCTTCTTAAATATACAGCTGGTCCATAAATATTCAGACACTGACAAATTGATTGCTATTTTAGCTGTTTATGACAGTATAATGGAGTTGAAATGAAATAATGAATAATTCATTGTTAAGGAAGAAACCTTGAGCGGACCCATCCTCTTCTGGGTGAAACCGGACAGGGTGTATAATATACAGTCGCGCAGTGTTGAAAGTGTGTGTTGAAAATCTTGTTCCCTGGCCGGGTGTGTGTTATTCTTTCATTATCTTACTTATAAGTAATCAGATAAAAGTTCTAGAGTTCATTTCATTCTCAATATGAAGTCCATAGAGCTGCCACTGCCAGGTGTGGTCAAATCAACGATTTGGTACGTCCTTCCAAAGAACAAAAGCACCGGTGAGCTCAAAGCCGCTGAAAGGCTTGGAAGAGCGTGGAAAACAGCTGTGGTGGTTGACGGAAGGTGATAAAGAAAAAAAACAACCATCGTATACCATTGGGGACGCACAGTGGGTTTGTAGTTAGTACGTTCGTCTCACACCTCCAGGGTCGGGGGTTCGATTCCCACCGCTGCCCTGTGTGTGCAGAGTTTGCATGTTCTCCCCGTGCTGCGGGGGTGTCCTCCGGGTTCTCCGGTTTCCTCCCAAAGAGGAAAAGACATACCATGCATGCCTTCAAAGACATTGATTGGCATGTCCAAAGTGTCCGAATGGGTGTGTGAGTGTGTATGTGAGTGTGCCCTGCGATGGATTTGCTCCCCGTCCAGTGTGTACCGCACCTTGTGCCCGATGCTCCCTGGGATAGGCTCCGGGTTCCCCGCGACCCTGTGAGATAAGCGGTATAGAAAATGGATGGCTGGATGGATGTGTACCATTGGTAAGCCTCAAAAACATGAAGACCCGATTACAGTTTGCCAAACAACTGCCTGTACAGTTTCCTTGAGCAACTTCCTATGGTCAGATGAGACAAAAAAAAGCTTGTAGCAGAACGACGGGAAGAGAAGAGTATGCAGAATGGAAGGCACTGCTCAAGATTTGAAGCATACCACATCGTATTTTGGCATGGGCACGCATGGCTGCCAATGGACCTGGGGCATCGTTTATCAACCATGCGTATGCATTGAATGATCAAGTTTTGCTTATACGTGAGGATGTGTGTACGGTATATTTACGCACATTCCTGACTATGCGGGTTGTAGGAACCCCAAGTGGTAGAAAAGTGTAACAGCAGCTAAGCTGACTATGCAGAGCTTCTAAACGACATATTGTCTATCATGTCAGCATAATTGAGGGTTGTAATATATATATTTATATATAAATCGGATTATTTATTTATTTATTTATTTATTAGACAAACTATCTTTACTTCATGGTCAGTTCCACGTCTTCTGAAACACGCGGCACCACGAGCAGGCTACTGTGCTTTTTTTTATTTAAAGGAAGTTGTTTACCATATATGGCGATTCGAGGGCGTTTCTTTTATGCAGATGAGTGTAACCACGCACGAGCAAATCAGTTTAGAATGTGTGGGATTTATCACTGGCCGTTGCTTACAGTCGTGCATATGTACGTGTCATTAATAGCTCTTTTCTTGTGCGTACAGATGGGTCTTACGCTCAAATTTAGTACTTGTTTTGCGCACACTTTGATGAACGAGACCCCTGGATTAAAGCGTATACGGCTATGTTATCTGCTCATTGGACAGTGCAGATGGACAATGACTCGAACCATAATTCGAACTCAACCCAAGACTTTTTAAGGCAAAGAAGTGGAATATCCTGCAATGGCCAAGTCAGTCACCTGACCTGAACCGAACTGAGCCATTGGCTGAAGGCAAAATGCCCCAAGAACAAGCCGATGAGGAAGACAGCTGCTGGAAGGCCTGGCAGAGCTTCACCAGGGGAGAAACCCAGAGTCTGATGATGTCTGTAGGTTCCTACAGCATTCCCCAATTGGGACGTGAACACCCTCAAATTAACCTTCATTACTTAATTCATTACTGAACTATATATTTTGGTACACAGCTAAAATATCAATAACATTTCCAGTGTCCAAATATTTCTGGACCTGAGAGAAATTATTAAAAAAAAAAATGATAGCAATTGTTTTGCTGAGCTTTATCTTGCTGTTTTTTTTTTTTAGTATTTTTTGGGGGGGGGGATAATTGTATTATCTGCCAAGTGAACAAATGAAAAGTTGATACAACATACACCCAAGTGCGTAGGTTTATTCTCTCAGGGATTATTCTCTTCGTGTTCTTGGTCTCAACAACCGGTTCCATGTCCCGGTGTTATAAATGACAGGGGGGAAATTTTGCCAAGCCTTTCCCTTGACCTGTAATAATAACGTCAAAGATTGTGCTATTTTGCCGAAATATTGTAGCAAATATAAATGGGTCCTCGGGGTAAAATGTATAATATTGTTTCTTTTTTTAAAAGGAAATACTCCTTATTCCTCATTGTTATATTTTTCCCTTTCTTCTCCGTGTCTGCGAGAGGATTTCTTTTCTTGAGCAAGAGATTGTTATTACCTTGAGCTGTGTCCCCCTGAGAGCCAGATGACTCATCCCTCTCTCTCTCTCTCTCTCTCTCTCTCTCTCATCCTCTGTTTCCGTCTGTCTCTCTCCTTCTTTCTCTTGCCCTGGGACGCTGAGAGTTCCGTAGCCAAGCTTGGAAAAATGCTGTCACGTAGCAACACAAGAAAAGAAGATGACGGATGTCTCACGTTGCGTACAACGTTGTATCATGACCTCAGAGGCAACTGAAACGGAACACACACCATAGGTTTAAAGGAACATCTTGAGAGCGACCAGGATACCTTTGGAGAGCGTGTTGATTTATGATCGAACGAACAACAAGACTTTTTTTTACGAAAATGTCAGAAACAGATATCTGCGTATAGCTAGCAGGATTTTTATTTATTTATTTATTTGTGTGAGTAGCTTTGCGTGTGCTGTGCTTCGCATGATCAATCAGGTGTGTTGGAGTACGGTCGGTGTTACATCCTGCTCTAGAGAAGCTTGGAAAGCTTGCTTCAGCAGTTTGTAAGGTACTATAACGGCCTAATGTAAAGGCGATGTAAAGAGAACGGTGTGTTTCTGCAGTGCAGAGTCAGCGAAAGAGGCAAAGCATGTGTTGGGCTTTATGACTCTCTACAGGAAACTGGTATAACTAGTGTCCATGAATAAGGTTTTTAATATCTCTTCAATTTTTAAACTTGGTACGCACCAGCATTCTCTAGAATTCTCTGGAAACTCATGGAGATGGGAAAACACAAACTCCGAGCACCATGGATCTATCTGAGTATATATATATATATATATATATATATATATATATATATATATATATATATATATATATATATATATATGATACATCGTTTTGCCTGCATTTCCTCATTTGTAAGTCGCTTTGAATAAAAGCGTCTGCTAAATGAATAAATGTGAATGTAAGGGGTCAGATATGAAGCAACAAGAAGTCTATGAAGACCTTAGGTCTTAAACCTAAGAAGGTTTGTTTATATTATGGGAAATAGAACCAAGTAAATTCTTAAAAAAATGTTGTGGGCATGTACAAATGTAAAGAATCACTATGCAAGCTAGGCTTGTGCAATATGGATATTTTTCCCAATCGATATCGCATTTACAACAAAAGATTTCATCATTCAGAATGACTAGGCTTTAAAAAAAAGACAAGGAACTGAGTATTTCCACTGTTTCAGTTTTAACGAGCGTACACGAGGGAGTAATAATATTACCAACTGTTTCGCGATTCTGCTTTCAGAGTGTTTGAATGCACCTGTGTTTCTCTGACACTTCATGGTAGGCCCATTTAATATGTTGGGGTCAACTTATTTCTCTTTCAGCCAAAAACAGGAAAGAGCAACTTTTTTTCAGGCAAAGTTTTTCACTGGCATATATATTCCGTGGTGAGAGCATGAGGGTGAGGGTGGCGTTGAGACCAATTCTGAAGTCGAGCGATGTCGGGGTTGAGGAACTCTCAGAATTAGAATTCATACACTGTGCTGACATTTCTGCCTCTTGTGTCCTCACTGCTTTCACTGGCATAGTGTTAGGGTTCCTAGTTATTTAAAAAAAAGGCTTTGTGTTATGCCGCTAGAGCTTGATGTTGAGACTGAGACAATGAGGTTGTTAAATTCACCCTGGAATGCCAAAAAAGCTACATTTAAAGTCCTTGGTGTACCCTTTGATCCTGGTTTATGATCTGATCTCCAAAATATGCTCCAAGATCCTCCGTGCCTGAAAAACAAGTACATGCTTTTATAATATGTATTGCTAATATGTCTGGCTAGCTGGCTACCCTGCTGTTTTCCTGCTAGACATACATACACATAAATTCTCACTCTAGCAGAACGTCATAATCTTCCCATTCGATCGCTTCCTTTCTAATCTCTACGCATCTACTCTCCATCTCTTCCTCTATTTCACTTACTTGGCATCCAGCCAAAATTTATACACCGGAATCCTCTCATTACCTCCATGTTATTGCGTAATCATGGCCGTGCCATTTGCAAATCAGCCAACTTCAATCGAGGCGAGGCATACAATCCAATTAAAAAGTGGTCCGTCGGTCGCTTTAAGATTTTTTATGAGCTAAGCGGTGTAATATGGTCATTATGGTCACAGGCATGGGTCATGGTGCACCACGAACAAAGGCTAAGTGTTCAAATAGATCACACGCTGTCTTTTCTGGAGAATCTTCAGCTTAGTAAATATGAGTAAGTTACAAATCTAGATCCAGGAGGTTCTAAAAAAACAGTTCTTGGTAGTGGACTTGAATCAATTGAATCAATATACTATACAGTTTTGTAAAGAAGAGTCAAGGCCTTAACTTTGCAGTATTTGGTAATAAGCTACTTTCACGCTAGGCTCATAAATCAATGTTAGTGCTCATAAATCAACACACAGCACAAACAAATATGACCTCTGGCTATGTTAGTCAGGTGATTATAATCAATGGAATGACAATCAGGTGTGATTTAGCACCCTGTTTTATTTAACTAACAGGAATCTATCAAAGTCTGATCTTTACAACACGTGTTTGTGGAAGTGTAGCACGGCACGAACAAAGGAGATTTCTGAGTAGCTCAGAAAAAGGAGTTGTTGATGCTCATCAGGCTGGAAAAGGTCACAGAACCATCTCTAAAGAGTTTGGACTCCACCCATCCACAGTCAGACAGATTGTGTAGAAATGGAGGAAATTCGAAACCATTGTCCCCCAACCCACCAGGAGTGGAGACCAACAAAGATCACTCCAAGAACAAGAGGTCACAGAGGAACCCAGGGTAACTTCTAAACAACTAAAGGCCTCCCTCACATTGGCTAATGTTAATGTTCATGAGTCCACCATCAGGAGAACACTGAACAACAACGGTGTTGCAAGCAGAAAACCACTGCTTTCTATAAAAGAACACTGCTGCTCCCATACAGTTTTCTAAAGATCATGTGGACGAGCCAGAAGGCTATTGGAAAAAATGTTTTGGAGGTAGATGAGACCAAAACAGAACTTTTTGGTTTAAATGAAGAGGGCTATATTTGGAGAAAGGAAAACACTGCATTCCAGCATAAGAACCTTATAACATCTGTGAAACATGGTGGTGGTAGTATCAGGGTTTGGGCCTGCTTTGCTGCATCTGGGCCAGGACGACTCGCCATCATTGATGGAACAAGGACATTTGTCCATGAACTGAATCTCACGATTCATTGAGGTATAAAACAGGGCTTGGACTAAATGGACAGTAGCACAATACTACTACACAATAGTACAACAGAACAGGTGAACACATTAGAGTAATCAATCAACGTCATTACAGCGGAAGAGACAGGACCAACCAAAACAAAAGCACATGCCATAGAAAAGGCACATGGAGTTAACTCAAAACAAACTACACATGAGCATGAGAAGGGAATTTGTGACATATACACATTGGGTAACAAGTTACAGTGGGTTTGGTAAGTATTCAGACTCCTTCATTTTTGCACATTTTATTGTGTTTTACTTTTTTGTCATTAACCTACACAAAACTACCCATAATGACAAAGCAGAAACTTTTTTAAAAAGAAATGTTTGCTAATTTATTAAAAATCAAAACGTGAAGTATCTCATTTGTATAATTATACAGACCCTCAGCTAAGGCATGCAAAAATGGGGCTTATGTGCAAACGTTTTGCTTTGATTATCTTGAGATGTCTCTAGAACTTGACTGGAGTCCACTTGTGGCAAACACAGTCGACATGATATAGAAAGGCACACACCCTTGTGTATAAAGTCCCACAATTCAGAGTGCAAGTCTGACCAAAAACCAAGCAATGAAGTCCAGGTAATTCTGTGTAGACATCCATCCATCCATTTTCCAGGGTTGTGGGGGAGCCTGGAGCCTATCCCAGGGATATCGGGGCACAGGGCTGGGGACACCCTGGATGGGGTGCCAACTCATTGCAGGGCACAATTGCACACACATTCACACACTACAGACAATTTGGAAATGATCAGCCTACCAATTACCAATCAGCCTATAATGCATGTCTTTGGACTGGAGGAGGAAACCGGAGTACCGTCTGCCAGATGCCATAAAAGTAAAAGTGAATGTAAATGTAAAGGAGTACCCAGAGGAAACCCCCGAACACCACGCACACAGGGCGGAGGCGGGATTTGAACCCCCAACACCGGAGTGCCATCATGCCCTCCTCTCTGTAGACATCTGTGATCAAATTGTATTGAAGCCAAAGGTATAAAACGTTTTCTAAAGTTTTGAAAACTCCTGCACAGTGGGTTCCACTCACTGTGAAATCGAAGCAACTTGGAACCATCAGCACTTTTTCTAGAGTTGGCAGTCTGGCCAAATTCAGCAATCGGGCTAGAAGACGCTTGGTTATGGACCCAATGGCCACTCTAACAGAGCTTTAGTCCTTCACAGAGATGCAAGAATCTACCAGAAAGACAACCATCTCAGAAATACTTTATGAACCAGGCCTTTATGGCAGAGTGGTCAAAACTACGTACTGCTCATCAACTGGTAATACCATCCCTACTGTGAAGCATGGTGGTGGCAGCATCATGCTATGATCTTTCTTCTCAATGGCAGTGACAGGGAGACCGGTCAGAATTAAAGGAGGGGTGAATGAAGCCATATACAGAGAGGTCTTTACAGAAATCCTGCTCCAGAGTGCACCGAATCATACAGAAAACAGAACACTGGAGTGACTTTATTAGAAGTCTCTGAATGCCCTTGAGTGACCCAGCCAAAGCTGAGGGACCTGAAGATCTTTCCCCTGATATCAGTCTGTGTTTGACACTATTTGTGAGGAAGAATCTCCACCGTTATTGTGTTTGACTGGCACTTTTGATCATGTCATCCATCAGATTCTCATTTTCTCTCACCAGCTTTTTTGGAAACGTGAACTTAGCGAAACGTTTGAAAGGAGCATTTCGGTGATGTGGTAGTAGTCTGACTGGGTTCTGTTCTCTCGGGTATTATGTCTCTGATCTGAGGCTCTACATCATCTGCTTTTCAATCATAGCAGTTGCTTGCCAGGAGTGCACTCAGCAACTCTTGATCGATAGAGAAAAGTGCACTCGGAGTGTGCAATTACAGAGACGGGGGTGGGGGTGGGGGGGGGATAATCAGTTTAGCATATGAAAGCCAAACACTTGATCCTAGATCATTACTCTGGAGGATTGTCACACATGCAAGGACCTAAGCTAGCATTCAGCTGTTGAGAGACTTCTAATCCATGTTGTGTTGATATTTTCTGATTTCTCTGATGAGAAGCCGAGCACGCTGTGATTTCGTCTCGTATCAGTCTCGATATCTGCGGATATATCGAGCGAATATCTGCGATTTATTTCTGAACATCTACAAAAAAGATCTCACGCTTCAGTGTGAGCCTTGACACGTTTCTGAAATTGCTATGTATGTGTGCGCTTGTGTGTGTGTGTGTGTGTGTGTGTGTGTGTGTGTGTGTGTGTGAGCTGTAAAAAGAGATGGAGAGAAAGAAGGAGGAGGAGGAGTTGTGTAAATGTATGCCAGACTGATACCGCTAGACACCTCATGACTTCCGGACGAGCCAATTAACACTCTCAGTGACAGCACTTCTGCTCGCTTTCATTTTTTATGTGTGCCCACACACACACGCACACACACACACGCACCGATACATACACGTGTACAGATGTGTGACAAATAAATGTAAAAAAAAAACAACAACAACTTTATGTTCCTTTATGCGTGCCTTGGAGTAGATTCAAGTCGTCGGAATTGTACTGCGCTTGTTCTTCCAAAAGATATTCCCTCACTTGCTGATGATTTGATGATGATGGTGGTGGTGATCACTGTCCAACACACCACTCTAATAGGGGCGGGGTCATCCTGGACGAGACCACTCCCATCAGGATAGAAATGTTTCATCACAGGACATCAATGGTGATCCGTTAGAAGAACTTTGTATCGAATTGTCTCCTCTATAAGTCGACTCGAACCATGCCAGCCATGAAAAGTCTCAAATTTGTATATATTATGAACCAGTTAGCAGTTTATGGCAAGTCAGGGGTGTTGAAAGCGTTCACCCTATCATCAGGAAGTTTAAATCCTGATGATGCCACAGCAAACCACGTCCAAGAGAGCAAACTTGGCCGTGCAGCATTTGTGCTTTCTTCCTAGTGTGTTCAGCTGCCTTGGGATGTAGCATGAGAAGCAGTTGGAAAAGATGTCTCTTGGAGGTGCACACTCGGGTCTTCGCCCACCCCAGTTGGTAGCTGTTGTGTGTTTGGGGAGGGCTAGCTAGTGAGTGGCAAATGGCCAAATTGGGAGAAAATTGGGTAAAAACAAACAAAGAAACAAACAGAGCAATAATCAGTCCCTCCAGGATTTCACAATTTTGCGGTCGCAGAAATGAACGCAAAATCAAGCGAGCTCCGCAATATTCGGCGGAGCTCACAGTTCACCCTTATACACACGGGTGTGTGCCTTTCTATATCACGTGGACTGTATTTACCACAGGTGGACTCCAGTCACGCTCTAGAGACATCTCAAGATAATCAAAGCAAATTTGGGCCAAGACGCATCATGTGACTTCACCACAACGCGCGTTCAGTCAAAACCCTCTTCAATTCACGTGTGTCGAACATGAGTGCAGCTAAAAGGTCACGTTCACCGACAAACATCACCGCGAAAGACAGTGCAAAACAACTTCATGCGATTTTGCCAATTCAAAAAAAAAAAAGCACCAAAAACGCCGCGAGTTTGAAAAACGCAGCAGTAACATCAAGCATTTTTTCCCCGAACAATCACAAAAAAACCCCCAGCAAAATCCTGTACGGACCGAATAATTATAAACATACACGGAAAGAAGACTCCCTGGATGACTTACTCTTGCTCAATATAATATCTTCATGACTCTACACCAAGGACAAATAAATCGATGCCTGTTTATTTGTTTACTCTCTCATGATCTTACCCTCTCTCTCTTTCCTCTGATTGGCTGCTTCAATTCACGACCGCTTAGGAACATCGTATCACACTCTTAGAAAAAAGCGTACTAAACTGTACCTTTCCTTGTGATTTGGATGGTACCCTTAAGAACAGCGCTTTTTTTTTTTGTACGTTTGGGTTATATCTTTTATTTAGGATGGTGCATTTTGTGTACGTTTAAAGTATCACTCTGAAAGATAATCACGTATACGAGGTCCGTCAGGTTCAATTACAGTACTGTTAGCAAGAGTGATTAATGTACTGTATAGATTCATTGTGCTTAAGGCGTGAGGGCAGATGAGGGCTGGTGCACAGGCGCCTACTCCTGTTTAGATGCTTTGAAATATTTAGAAAACAGGAATCGATTATAATGAATAACTTTATATGACGATGATGTCATTTTTGAGCAAGCGGTAAATCATATCAACTGACACCAAGTGCCCCACAGATTACGGTGATAAAATATCAGTTTGTTTGAGACAGACGAGTTTCGTGTGTCTGTGAGCATAGAATGCTGCCATTCGCAAAAACCTCAAATGTAAATATCACAGCATTGGATAGGAAGGAGGGAGAGAGAGAGAGAGAAAGAGAGAGAGAGAGAGAGAGAGGGAGGGAGGGAGGGAGGGAGGGAGGGAGAGAACACTTTCATATTAATGAATTCAGCATTACCAGGCTTTCAAAGCCAGTGCTAACCCCCAGAGCCCTGAGTCTAAAAATAAGAGACAGAGGGATGGAAGACAGAAAGAAAAATGAGGGGAGGAGGTAGAGAGAGACAGTGTGAGTGAGGTGGGGTTATATGCTACCCTTTATACTCTTGTTGCCTTTCAACACAGCAGGTGCAGAGACAGCGGACAGCTGGACATGGACCCTGGGACATTAATTAGATGCACAAGGGCCTTCATCAAGAACTAATATAATTCTGGGGTATTTATTTTTTTAATACAGATTGATTTCTTCATTTCTTACTCTTAAGACCAAAAAGTGCTCACCTATTAACCATTTTGTCATGGTTTCCCCCTTTGCTCTGCAGTTCCCATGGCAACCAAGGCCATGTTTATTTTGTATTTTGTTGTAGTCCTGTGTCTACCTCTGTCCAGTCATTTGTTTGTTGCCTGATGGTGTTCACCTGTTTTGTGTTAGTGTCTGAATAATTTTGTCTATGTATACCCTGTCATGTCATTGTCTGTGCATTATTGTTACTTTAAGTCTGACCCTTGTCTTGTTTCTTCTCATTTTTACTTTGCCTGTGTGTTGACTGTGTATATGAATTAACGTGGTTTGATGTTTGCCTCGCATCTCCAGAGTTTGGGGTTCGAATCCTGCCTCCGCCTTATGGGTGCGGAGTTCACATGATCTCCCCGTGCTTCGCGGGTTTCCTCCGGGTACTCCGGTTTTCTCCCATAGTCCAAAGGTATGCGTTGTAGGCTGATTGGCATTTCCAAATTGTCCAGAGTGTGTGATTGTGCCCGTCGATGGGTTGGCACTCAGTACAGGGTGTCCCCCACCTTGTGCCCTCGGATAGGCTCCAGGATCCCCGTGACCCCGTGTAGGATAAGCGGTACGGAAAATGGATGGATCGATGGATGATGTTGAGCACCGTTGTTTCCAGGCCCACCGTGGACTTTGATAACTATTGTTGGCTTTGCCCTAGTTAAGCTTACGCTGAGTTTACACACTTGGGTCCTGCCTATCACTGCAAATTTACAGCTGGTATGAGGGTTAGTCTGTCGCTGTCTGGTCTATATACTATTGTTAGGCGCATAACGAGCACAACGAGGAATGCACTGCAGACTTGCATTCGTGACACTCTGCAAGGTGAATTGATTGATTTACAAAATTTGCCGATATGGCCTTGGTGAGGAATCCCACTTTTAACCACAAGCCTGGAATTATCGGGCACCAACACGTGCATGGTGTTAACCGCACTTGCTGCTGTGTGGTATTCAGGTTGGTTGAAAGTGTCCCACGAGATGCAAACTCCGCACACACAGGACCACGGTGGGAATCAAACCCCCGACCCTGGAGGTGTGAGGCAAACGTGCTAACCACTAAGCCACCGTGCGCCCGAATTGAATTTATTTTTGAAAATATACACTCATTTCAAATCTGATGACTGCGACACACTCCAAACAAAACACGATTCCACTGTGCTACTGTCCATCTCAGATGAGACCGAGCCCAGAGAAGTGGGCGGAGCTTCTGGACAGTGTTGATGTACAGCTTCTGCTTTGCATAGTAAAGTCTTAACTTGCGTCTGTGGATGCAGCGGCGAATGGTGTCGACTGGCAAAGGTTTACCAAAGTATTCCCGAGCCCATGTCAGGATCTCATTACAGACTCATGAGGGTTTTTAAGACAGTGACGTCTGAGGGAGCGGAGATCACGCGCATTCAGAAGTGGTTTTCGGCCCCGCCCTTTACGCACCGAGATTTGACCGGATTCCTTGAATCTTTTATCTATACTGTACACTGTAGAAGATGAAACGCCCAAAATCCTCCCGATTTATCTTTGGGGAATGTTCTTCTCAAAGTGTTGGATTATTCACTGACGTATCTGTTGGCAGATCGGCGAGACTCGACCCGTCCTCGCTCTTGAAGGAGGACCTTTTTTGGATTCTCCTTATATACTATGCTTAACTTTTTTAGGAACGTGTTGCATGCATCAATTTCAAAATAAACGTTTACCTTACAACTTACAACTATGCAGTTGATTAAGTAAAACATCACATACCTTGTCTTTATACGGTTTTTGTTTAAATACAAGTCAAAATGCATTTACATAATCACCCCTCTTTGTTTTTCTGATCATTTTCCATACTGTCCCAACTTTTTCGGAATCGGGGTTGTATAACAGCGGTCGGTATTTATTCATACCGGATGACAACCCGGCTCCTGCGCAACTCCGTAAACCTTGTGCAAAGTGAAATTAGCATATACAAGCAAACTGAAAAATAACTTGGGGAAAAAAAAGAAGCCATGACCTACCTAAGAAAAGAACAGCTTTAAGAACACAGCAAAAAGAACGAGAGTAAGAGACGAGTCGACCTCTGTGTGCCACATAATGAGATGGAAATGCATTCATCTATGGCTTACACTGCAAGAAAATAGACTCATTTCAGTGCTGGGCGGTGGGTTTTTCTGGAAGACACAATGTACACACACACACACACACACACACACACACGTCCTATGTTTTTCTGAGCTAACACCTGAAAAGTAACATCTGTAAATTAACACAAACTATCAGAACTTTGATTTAAGACTCTTGGTCCATTTAGACAAAATTCCAGTGTCTTAATTATTACTATTATTATTATTATTATTTTTGAATAAAGGACTTGTTCTTTATTGTAAAATTACAGTGTTTCCTGAAGGATATTTCTGTTCAGTTTCTGCAAGAAAAGCTATGCGATTCCAGATGTAATGCTCCAATGGACGCTGAAAGGGTTCGAAAACTGAAAAGGTTCAATCAACACATTGGGTGTTAATTCTATGCTAAATGTTTGACTGCGTTCATGTCGCTGTATGTACGTGTCGCATACAGTAATCAGGTCTGAGAGGTTTGGGGATCTGTGCGCAGGGTCAAAACAAAATCAAGCGTGACACAGGGTCAAACCACGAGAAAGGCAATCACTAGATCAAAGGCTCGGAATACTCGAGGGTTGGCAAGACTTCGCAAGGATTGCTAGTTTGAGTCTGCTTTGTAGATTTTGTAAACAGGAAGTGCTTAATAAGTAGATCAGTACTCAGATAAGGAGATCCTGGGAAGTTGCGACGATACTATTCTCATTCTCGCTCTCTCTCCATCTAGATCAGACCTAACCTGATACTTTGCTCGGCTGTGGATCAGGTGGTAGAGCGGGTTGTCCCCTAATCGTAGCATTGGCGCGGTTCGATTCCCGGCCCACGTGACTCCACATGCTGAAGTGTCCTTGGGAAAGACACTGCACCCCAAGTTGCTCCCGATGGCAAGTTAGCACCTTGCATGGCAGCTCTGCTACCGCTGGTGTGTGATAGTGTGAATTAGAACCAGTGTAAAGTGCTTTGGGTTAAAAAAAGCACTATATAAGTGCAGACCATTTACCATAATAAATTCCCTAAATTCCTAACTGATGTGGCTTGCGTTCAAATTCCACTGGCACAACGTGGTATCTGATTCAGATTTATCGAGGCCGAAGACCGTTCAATTTTGGCACGAGACTATCCCTGAAACTCTGGGTGCAAGGCAGGGTAACAACCTGGCACACAACACACACACACACACACACACACACACACACACACAACACACACACACACACACACAGGGACACTTTAGAATATCTAATCCGTCGGCCAGCCTGATATTCCGGCCTGAAATTAGCAGAAAAATGAAAGATAATGTAACTGCTCTCAGCACTGCCTTAGGCTACGTTAATTCTCCTGCGATACTAGAGACGGATAATAGAGTTAATACCCAGCGTTACAACTCGACGTGACAATCCATTTAATTACACGACACTGTAATTTGCATTATGCGGTAATTGAAGTGCTGTGATTACATGCTGTCACACCGTACGAAGTCCTCAAGTGCTTTGCGCATGCATTCATTACGTTCGGAGACTCCTGAAAGAAGGATGGAGCTCCTGATTGGTGAGAGAAAACCCCAAATAAAAGAAGGGAAAAAAAAACAACCAACAACACAGTTTGTAGTATTTGCAGAAGTCTTCATCCTTGTATGCCTGTCCTGAACATGTTAGTGCTGCCTCTGGTCTAAAGCCGTCGTTTTACGCATATCAAGGGCTTGTTATTGGGCTTATAAATAAAGTTAGATTTACAGAGAGCTGAATAACAGTCAGAAGTGTCGTCAGTGGATAAGGTTTTAAGGTAGTAACCAGTGCCAACAGTGCACCCTTTGAGAAAAGCTCAAAACGATGTGTCTGGATTGTATTCCACATATACTGAAAGCCTTTATTCGCAGTATACTCTCACTGAACATCCTTTCAGCGTACTCAGTACTGTTCGCCTTTACTCTCCCGTACCTGGATACTGTAATGGTTTATAACTGCACTATCCACAGGTTCCCTTTCGAGTCTGGTTTCTTCCTTATGTCGAATCTGGGGGAATTTTCTTTGCCTCTGTTGCCTCTCTCGGTTCTAATTAGGGATATAAATCCCCAAAACACGTCAATAAAATTGAGTTGAATGTATTCTGTAACACCACGGTCTGAGGACTGAACACGCGCTAGCGTTAGCGTAAGCCGATTTGTACGGAAAATAAACATTTCTTATCCGTTTGTTAGACTAGACTGCACTCGTAGCACTTCTCAGCATTAATCTCTCATTTTTTTCACGTTATGACTCCTGATTCCCGAGGTGCTTTGCATTTCCGAGCCTTCAACTCTTTGCATGTGCTGTAAGTCGCTCCGGATAAGAGCGTCTGCTAAATAATGAAATGTAAAGGGGCATTGTATGCAATCCACCATAGAGTATTAGAGTTTGTGGTAGTGCGTGTTTCCCCCCCGTCCACCATTTATGCAGTCTATGTACTATACATCTTTATTTATTTATTTTTAAAATCCTAACATGGGGGGAAAACAATAATATATCCATGGCGCATCATCACGCATCTTGGATTTTCAGACGTGTCATAACTCCACGCTCTCGGATTGCAGCGTCAGCGCTCGAGAAAATTCTGCTGAGTGCATTTCAAATATTAGTGATGCCGTGATGGGAACCCCCCCCCCCCCACCAAAAAAAAAACAAAACGCCACATGAGGTTAGATTAAAACGTGTCGTTACTGAGATGGAGATCTGAAGAAAAAAAAAAACAACCCAAAAAACAATCTCAATGGGGGGTGGGGGGTGGGGGGGGATCACATTTTGAAAATAATTCCAATGAAAAAAGCTTTAATGAATGTGATTCATTTAGAGGCTTGAAGGAAATGAGATTTGAGGTTTGAGATTTAACGCAAGCCTTAGGTGTGTATCCCGGATCCTAATATGACAGAATGAATGAGTCACATTTTAATTATTTTACTTACTTCATTTGATTTTAATTCGTTCTATCATATTGAGATTCATCACTTGAAACATTTGATATGTTTTCTATGTTCTATCGTGAAGAACATGTGCGTTTATGGGATTTTTTACATTGTAAACAGGTACTTTAGCCGAGCTCCTTTATATACGTAAACCCACAGTCTGTGTGCTCTGAATCATAGACTTGATACATGTCAGAAGGTCTGTGTCCAAAAAAAACCACACAGGATTAAGCAATGCCCCAAGCAAAAGTGAATTAAGTCGCTGAAAAAAAAAAAAAAAAAAACAGTTTGGAAAACAGACTTCGCCTTCTGTCGGTCATTTTATATACACTTTATGGGCCACCGTAGATCCTGGGGGGTGGGTTTAAAAAGAAAAAAACCCCCACACATACAGATGTCAAACCCACCTACAGTAACCGTTAGAGACCAAGACTAGTCTTATATAATGCACCTTCGAGATACACTACAGACTTATGAGCTTTGGTTATGATGTGAGTATATGGTATGCATACTAGAGGTTGCACCTGGGTGGTGGAGAAAACAGCAAGGCAGATGGAAAATGAAGCACTTTGATAGTCTGAAAATATGCTCTTTGATGAAACCAATTCCACAATCAACTGCGTAAGACTGATGTGTAAGACTTTTTTTTTTTTTTTTTTTACTTTCGTTTGCTTGGATCGAATATTATCACTTTCATACCGCTTTTTTTTTGGTTAAGTGGAGAGCAAGACTGTTATTTTAATCTTGCTCCCATCCAAATAAAAACAAGTCTAGACATGTCAGAGTGCTCTAGACTGTGAATGCAACCTGTGAAAAATCTTGTCTTATAAGCTAGCAACTACATGCACTGCTAGAGACAAATCTCCAGAATGTTAAGGAGGTCTTTGGTTTGTGTTCCTGGGTGTATATTTAATAGTTCCACTTTTCAGATGGATTTCCAAGTAAGAACTGTTAACCACCCAAAGAATCCCAGGGGAAGACGTGTAAGTCTACTTGCTGACGTTAGACGGATAGAAACCTGGTCTTCGAGAGTGAAAGATTGAAGTGTGAATGTTTGGAGTGTTTATGAAAGAGAAAATGTCTCGAACATTTCCCAGCCGGAGGTACTTCCAATCGCTAGAATAAAAGTCCTCTTCAGATCCGTAAGGTGTCTTAGCTTCGTAGAATGGTCCTAATGTGGACGCTTTCTGCTGGAGAAACATTATGCTCTAGGGTTTTACACAGAACCTTTAGGTTCTCTTGAACACTAATGATTTATGGTATAATCGCACTATGGGTTCGCTTTTGAGACTGGTTCCTCTCAAGGTTTCTTCTTCATGTCGTCTCAGGGTGTTTTTTCCTTGCTACTGCCACCCCTGAGTTCTTCATTAGGGGTCTAAACCTACATCCGGATTTCTGTAAAGCTGCTTGACAACTGACAAGCCGAGTGTACCCTACATCCATGTAACATATTATCCTGCACACAGTCCTGCTAAACACTCATAGCTGTGTGAAAAATCAAATCAGTAGTTTACCTTTAAGACCGGGCATACCAAATCGTATTATTATTCTTAAACACGCCATTAACCTGAAGTACGTTATGGTCAACTAGCTAACACTGGGGAAAGTCAGCATTGCTGGGTCATCTATAACTTTATATATGACTACCTGTTCATGCTGAGTAGGAAGTCTTTTATTGGTTGGTTCAGTTCAGTGTTTGCAGCCATTTTGTTGGAAGGATTACCCTTGGTCAAATGATCTTAGCCATCTTATTTTTGTAAAAAAAAACCCCAACCTTTTCTCTAAACTACAGGTATCCAATCAGGGGCACGGGATATTAGCATATAAGAGGCGCACTGGTTAAATGCAGTTTATTTCTTTATTTAACAGTAATAGCAGCGTTAAGATGATCTGAACCATACAACCATGTGAACATTAGTTTCAACCGTTTGAGAAAATCGTTTGACGTAGACTCTGATGCGAAAATGTTGTGATCTTTTCCAGCTGTTTCAACGATGAGAAGCAGTGCCTCCGCTTTTGGCTTCGCTGTGAGTAAACCTTACCCAAACACCTTTTTCCATCACATTAAGGCTAGTTTTGCACCCGTGGTTTGTACCGATCGATAGTTTGTGTGTTGTTTTCCAGTTTGACGCCACACTAGACGTGCTGAGCTCCATCATCGTGCTGTGGCGTTACAGAAACGCAGCGGCTGTGCACTCTGCCCACAGAGAGTACATGTGAGTACTGAGGCCATACTGCTGCTTAAAAAGTGTTTGAAGTGGATTTTGTCTCGATTCTAGTCTAGAGAGCAGAGAACCGAGGCCGAGAGAATTCGGTTGCATGTGAGCATGTGAGAAGCCAAAGCAGCTCAGTTGTAAGCGGCCACATCGGGAATACAGGCCAAATGGAAACCAGTGCTGGTACGTCATTTTAGATTCCTGGCCCAGCTATAAACTCTGCTCTGAGATACGGTCTCATTAAGCTGAGCCGTGGTCATATCCAGGCAGTCAGATTCAGGACGAGCTCATCGCCATCATTCCATGGTGTTACTCGTTTACCGAATACAGCTTAAAGGAATAGCGTCTTTTAATGTGTGATCATCACAAACAAGAGTTTCGACATGTTTGTCTGTGCTTAGCAAAGAAAGGAAGTCGTATGATACACTCGAGGACCATGTGCAGAGGTTTATTAGATACGGTCAAAAAGTCGTAATGGGAAAAACCTAGGCAAAGGTCAAAACCAACAGCGCTAATCCAAAAGGACTAGTCAAACAAGGTCAACTCACACAGTGGGGTGTATTGACAAGACTTCGCACCGTGTATGTGAATACCATGTGTCTTTATCGTCAAATAAAATAAACCGGAAATGAGTACCTGATTCAAATTCTGCTGACAGTGACCTCTGTTGGCTGGGAGGCGGTATTGTCTCGGGCTGTTGCGACAGAAGGTCTGCAGATGAGACCGACATGATGTGTTATGTCACACGTGTTACGTAAGTGTGTCTGATAGGGATTAAGCTGAAAAAGCAGGCGTATTCCTTCGAAATTAAGGGCTAACGTCCATAAAAGGAATAATAACGAAGGGGTTTTGTGATGTAGAGTGACTGTTATCATCTTATGTCTGAAATGTTATTTAGGACATGCTGTTTGTCTGGGACAAGTGCTTTATTCCTCTTATACTTTTTATCCGTATATAGTTACACATGAAAGAAGTTAGTTAACACTATTATCACTTACATCGTGTTTCCAAGACAAACGGAAAGCGGTCCTGAAGACGTTCCCGTATTGGAATATTTAAGGTTACAGCTTTACCTCTGACTGTTACAAAGTGTTTACACTGGAGACTCCTTCAAAAAAAAATGCTGACGTGTCTAAACGTCAACGTGTCCGATCTGCTGTTAATGTTACTTAATCAAGCGCTGTGGTATTATGAAGCATAATTTCCTCTGGTAAAGGTCGGGAATTTTTATTTCCATAAAATTAGGCCAATAAGACGGAAGTACTTTGCATCAAGGTTGTGAGCTGGTACCCGTGCACAGTTCATAAGAAAGTGCGCCTTAAACCACAGCCTCGATAAAACACTGAATAGATTTTTACTTTTACGTGGACGATCGACTTTTCATATTTTCCAGAAAAGGTAGAGTCGGGTGGCTTGTGTCTCACAAGGCCCAGGAAAACTGGCTTTCAGATAGAAGTGGACACCTTAGACACACACTCTCAGCGCGTGGTAGGCGATCCGGTGCTTGTTATCAGAGCTGGGCAAGAGAATAGTGATGGCTAAAGGTCAGCAAGGCTTTTGTGCGCTTTGTGAAAGGCTGGGAAGTAGAGGACGAGCAGACGGAGAAGACGGAAAACGAGAGAAAGGAAGAAATGCACTTTATGCTAGTAGCTAGCGGCTTCATCAGAGCGACGAGCTGCAGTCTCCTGAGGATTCTGTGGTGAAGCAGATCAAAGCGGGCGATGGGCGATAGAGAGGGAGAGAGATGAGAGATGAGACAGCTGAGCTTGGAACCTGAAGGTGTACTTTAGTGTAGCGCTTTCCTGTCAGGCGATGAGAGGAAAGGGAAGAAAAATGTCGATTCACTGGCAGCTCTGTAATGTGCAAGTTGAACATTCTCCAGCTTTCTTGTTATAGCTGCGTTTAAGCAGCCTGGAAACCACATGGCTCTGCTCGCTTCCAGTCATCGAAGCACCAGGAGTCTCCAACGCCAGGAAAAAAAAAAAAAAGGTGCAGACAGATGGGCGGAGAACGAGAGAGAGAGAGAGAGAGAGAGAGAGAGAGAGAGAGAGAGAGAGAGAGTAGAACCAGGCTCGCTGAAAGGCACACTAGAGCCTTGTGAGTGACTGCGGCTCATTTAAACAGCATCTAATGACAGGAGCAGGTTGTCCATGTCACTCGCTTCATTAGCCAGCAGATTTACACACACACACACACACACACACACACACACACAGTTGCAAATTAAAAGAGGGAGTGAGTGATGAGGTGAGCAAGTGAACAGGGAAAAGGGGGCAGAGAAAACACTGGACAGAGCAATAAAGATTAGAGCGGAATGATGCATTGGAAATTAGGGACTGAGGATGAGCCAGAGTCAGGGATACGATGAGAGTGAGGCAGCCTGGAGGATGTTAGCGATGGTCAGTGTTACCATAACAACAAGAAGCAAGCATGCGAGTCCTTTCCAACGTTAGCTAATAAACGTGAGTTGAGATTCCAGTTGCCTAGCAAAGATGAAATTTTCACTTAATGGGCAATTTAACGCAATTCAACGCTGTTATCTAGTTAGCATAGCTAAACAAGTTACTTACGCTATCATAGCGAGGAGTAATTCTTTCTTCTCCTGTGTGTGTGGAGTTTTCTCACCGTGTTCTCACCGTGCTCTGGGGGTTTACCCCGGGTGTTCCGGTTTCCTCCCCCAGTCCAAAGACATGTGTTGTAGGCTGATTGGCATTTCCAAATTGGCTGTAGTGTGTGAATGTGTGCTTGATTGTGCCCTGTGATGGGTCTGCACCATGTCCAGGGGGTCCCCCGCCTTGTACCCCGAGTCCCCTGGGATAGACTCCATTCTCCCTGCAACCCTGTGTAGTATAAGTGGGGTGGAAAATGGATGGATGGATTTTCCACTTCCTGGAAACGGCTGTCCGCTTTCCACTGTCTCTCAGATCACTGCAGCCAATCACAGCAAGTGATATTCAGTAATAGTCTTCCTTTTCCTTTTTGAGGTAATGTTGGCGTGTTTCTGATATTGTTATTGCATCTTCACATTCTGTCATCCCTTATGTCTTTTGATTCGCCGTCGTCTCTTTAGAATTATTGTTGCGTTTTTCTGATTTGCTGTTTTGTGTGGTTTTTTTTTTAGTTTGTTAACGCGTTCTGGACTTACCGGCAACCGGGTAACGAAACAAATTCCACAATGATGCTAACTCTTCTCCCTGTCACATCACCCCATATTAGAGAACCAGCAAATGACCTGAATTTCTTTTCCCTCTTACAGCATCACATGGTCTTTCTTTTGTATATATACTCCTTCGAGGTGCTGACTGTGATGTCTAATTTAGGCGCACACATCGAACGTGTGTTCTTTAAAGTGACTGGATCATTAATATGTATAATATAATATGTTAATCTATTCGAGAAGTACATTATGTACATGCATGGCTGGAGCTGGGGCTGAATTCCTCAGAGCCTCTTTTTAAATCTTGTCTGAAATATCCGTATTTGGGAGCTGAAGCCCTGACACATGGAGCACAAACTCAGCACCTGGTAGCTTCTCTTCAAACCCTAATCACTGTGTCTGGACACCAGCACTAATAATAAAGCTTCTTCGACGAGACCGGCATTCTTCCTGAGGATGAGCCGACGTGGACGAGATTTTGAGGATGAGCCGATGTGGAAAAGGCCGATAAAGGTCAGGCGGTAAGGACACAGAGAGCAGTGCAGAATACACACGCTGTGCTAATTTGAAGCCGAATTTGAAGATTTCTGGAGCGCAAGTGAAACTTTCATTGATCAAACCGGGAGAGACGCTCCAGCTGTGCTTGTTCAGGATGAACAGAAACTCGGCTTAAAGGAGTTTTCTATTTTTATTTTTTTGAAAGAAATATGGGTTAGCTGGTTAAGAAACGAAGTGATTAAGTATGACATGTGCCCTGCGATGGATTGGCACCCTGTCCAGGGTGTACCCCGGCTTGTGCCCCATGCTCCCTGGGATAGACTCCAGGTTTCCCCGTGACCGTGAAAAGGATAAGCGGTATAGAAGATGGATGGATGGATGGATAAGTATGACATGTGGGCACATCAGTAGCAGGAAGCAGACTCTTCAATGCTGGAGGGATAATCCGGAGGCTTCCGAGCTGGGCTAGTCGTGCACACGTAAACACAGATAGTTAATAAATAATAATAAATAAAATAGATAATAAATAATAATCTATTTCTGTAGAAATTTACTGGAGAAAATCAGCAATACCTCGTTAATCCCTGGTTTGTGCTGAATTGCAATTAGTATTCAACTACTAAGACAAGGACTACAGTGGATAAGGCTGTTGTTGTTGTTGTTGTTGTTGTTGTTTTTACACTCGGTGGAAGTGTATTGCAGACAGGGTGGAGTGATGAACGACAGCAGCAAAACAAGAAGAAGGAGAAGAAAAACGATTAAAAAGGAATGCAATCAAGGAAATATAAACAATATACAGGATGTTATATCGTATATTGTGAATAAGAGTC
The DNA here is from genome assembly GCF_001660625.3 of Ictalurus punctatus. Taxonomy (NCBI): domain Eukaryota; kingdom Metazoa; phylum Chordata; class Actinopteri; order Siluriformes; family Ictaluridae; genus Ictalurus; species Ictalurus punctatus. Next base: position 1,454,892 of record NC_030442.2, on the reverse strand, counting down.
CTGGGATAAGCACAGGGCAGTCTTTAGGTGCAAATCTTTAGTAGCCGAATGAGATAAGGAAGTAGTGCTGGGTGAAATGACTATATATATATTTATATATATATAAACCCACTCATTTAACACTGAAAAAGAAGAAGAAAAAAGTTTTATAAATTTAAAGAATTAAAACAGTTGCTTTCGGTCAGTTTTATTTATTACAATATCCACAATGTCTTAGAAAGTATATTCCGACATAATTGATCACAGGATGAATAAAATATTATCACATCGCCCAGCTCTACTCAAAGGTTCAACGTAAAAGATTTTCCTAGGTTATTATGAACACTGCTAATAATAGTAATAGTTATGGCACTGGAGCAAATGCAATAAAGTAGGCATGATGACAAATGCTAATCCTACTAGAACATGGGATTTTAGCTAATAGTCCACTTCGCTCTTTGGCTGATAATGATAGCTGTTAGCACTTTTCAGAAATGAAAGAAATGAAAGAAATACATTATGGCTGTTAGGATGTTTTTTATTTCCTTTTTCCTCTCTACTTTTTTTCCCCCCTTCATTGCGCTAATGTGCATCATATAACTGTTTGAGATTACCACAGACTGGCAGAATATGGAGAAAGGACAAGCAGAAATAAATAAGTAAGTATATAAATAAATAAGGCAACAGCACAAGAGCAATTACAGCTCAGTGGAGTTTTAGAGAGAGGGGGTGTTACCTTGCCCGAGGTTTATTAAGACTAGACTAACACTCCGTCTGAACTAACAGACAATGTAAACACACTCCCTACCTCACCATGCATAACTGGACCATCTGACACACACACACACACACACACACACACACACACACACACACACACACACTACATTTAGGACTCTTCTGGTCTGATTGAATTAAATCCAGCGCAATTAAATCCCAAAAATTCTCCCGAGACGTTTGCTGGCAGCCGGAGCATGTGTGGGCGTGTGCGAATCTCATTAGTGAAAGAACCTTGGCTGTAAAGGTTTAGAGAGCAAAGCTAATTATTCCCCAGCACTGCGCAGCGAGGATGAGCCCAAGCAAACAGCTCAGATATCAGGCTCAGAGCCGGTAGAACTGGCTTCTCTGGGAGGAAAAGGAATTCTGGGTCAATGAAATGTCTTACGAGCAGACCGGTAGCACGTAGCCCATTTGTGTTGTCACACGGCGCTGTGTTAAACTCTGTGATGTGGAAGAAAACGAAACCTCCGTCTTTCCATCTCATCTTATTGGAATCCATTTCAGCTGTCTGCTTTGCAGCGGCTGCTTTTTCCCCGTGTCAGCATTCATTTCATCCATAATAACATTCGTTAGAGTAATGGAAACATGGAAAAGGTCATAAAAAATATTTGTTAACCATTCATTCATTCATTCATCCTCAGTAATCACTTTCTCCTGGGGGATCAGGAGCCTATCTAGTCTAACTTAGAGTAGGTGTCAAGTCACCCGTCCATGTTCTGGCATGTTTTTGGGAGGTGGGAAGAAACCGGCGAACCCTGAGGAAACCCATGGAGGGAACACGCAAAACTCCAGACAGTAATTAGAGCTCAGGATCGAGCCGGGGACTCTGAGCTGCGAGGCTTATTGTTAAGATTAAATTAAGCAAGCACACGAACACAAAAAGCTTAATGCAGAACAAAACGTAATCTTATTTCCCCGATCGTGTTATCGAGCGTAGATATATTGCTGGCACTAAATTAGGATCAGCTGTTTTCCGTTCTGTTATCGTATGAGTCATGGAACATGACATGATAAAATAGATTAAAATGATATGATGTTATGATCCAAACCTGTGATTAAGCACACACACCTCTGACATGTAGCATCCATCCGTCCATCCATTTCCTGTACAAGTTTTTCTATACGGAGTCGCAGGAGAGCTTGGGGCGCAAGGTGTGGGACACCCTGGATGGGGCGCCGTACATCATGTGCTAATAAACCGGCTAATAATAAATGACTCGTAGCCAAGTGGGACGTCTGACTTGACCAGATAAGTGATCAATAAACTTCAACGGGTATGCTGTTATAAGTCTCCTGAAGATTATGTTTATAGTTACGTTCACGTGATGAGTAATGTCTGTGAAGCAAGTTAGTTCCTGTTAGCGTGTATGTAATAGCAGCTATCAACTGTTGTTCCTTTCTTAGCCTCTTTTGTGCCTAAAAAGCAGTGAAGAAAGATTTTCCTGTGGCCAAAAAAAAACGTAAATGTTTCTTCGATCCCTGAAGCTCATTGTTAGGTTGAACTCTGGTTAATGAAGGCTTTACTTTGTTAACGTAACTCACGGTGTATTAACTCGGGATTCTAAAGAAGGTTAAGATGATAGACAATCAAATGTGTATATCTTTAATATGGTTAAGACGGAGAAGAACATATCCCCAAACGGGAAGTTCTAAGCTGAAGCCCTGACCTTTAAAAGCAGAAACTCAGTATCCGGTAACATCTCAATTTACGCCCTAATCAAGCTGTCAGAATTCTGAGCACAACCCTGATCTTCTGCAATAATGCGTTCCCGACCATCCCCAGCATGCTTAGGCTTATTGCAGGAGCACCAAGACAAATAAAAGAGAACACAGAGAATACTTTTCTTTTATTCATTTGGAGAGATTCGTCATGTCAATCGTTTTTGTTATTTTTTAAAATTCGTATTGTACTGACATTAATCGTGAAGGCCGTACGCATTCTTCCATCATCCACCGCGCTAGAGACATGAGTAACGATTCAAGCCACCTGGTTTCTATGGTTTCTAAAGAGCCAGTACACAAGAGCAATGATAAACAACTTTGGTTAATACTCTATGCAATGTTTTAGATGAATATTAATGATGCCATTTCGAATTATTTAGTCATTCTAATGTGTGTGTGTGTTGTTTTTTTTTGTTGTTGTTTTTTTACCATTTGAGACTCACTCCAGTATTTTTCTGGGCAAATTGCCTTGCATTGAACAGAGCATTCTTCAGTTATGGAGCCCATCATGCACGTCAGACTATGTGAAATACTGGAGATGATTGTACAACGTTATACAACAGTTAGCTCCGGTCCACTAAAATTCCGCTGAATAGTTCGAAACGGTTACTACAGTAGAGTTAGCGACATCATCGTCAGCGGACGTGGCAAACGATACTTTTCAGAAACAGAACTTTTTGGCTTAAAATGTGAAAGCTCGTCAGATGAAGACGAAAAGGAAGAAGGGACGCCGATTTTACCGGACGCGCTTTTAACGGGAATGTACAAATCAACGTGAGCTAGCTGGCCAGATAGCCGATGGTCTGTCAGTGAGTGTGGCTTCTTTGAGATCTGTTTCCACTATCAGAGCAAAAATAAGCAGAACACTTTTAGCCATATTGTGTGAGAAATATAACATACACCTAGCTGTGGATTATCCCGCATAGACAGTACCACGGTCACTTGGCAGCATTGACAAGTTAAAGCTGTCATTGATGTTTGCAGTGCAAAATGACATTCTTTTTTCTTTTCTTTTTTTACCTGCATCTGTGCCGCATCTCTGCTTATAATGAAGCTGAGTTTAACTACTGTATGCAAATGTAACTGTACGTTACTATGGTTACTATGGTTACAATTTTTCATAGGCAGAGCATTAATTTAGAAAATGATGTAATCGCTGCATGGAACATATCAATTTGATCAATTATAATAACTACAGTTCTAAAGAAAGCCACAATAATCTGTCCATCTTGATGGATGACCGCTACGCACAGAACGCCTCAACAGGCAGTTCATTCATCCGAGGAGCCTTTCCACTGAAAGTTCGGATTACAGCTGTCACCAGAAGTTGGTCTAGTTCTAGTAGCAACACCAGAAGCAGGAACTAGAGCATGCAATCCACCCTGACAAACCCAAGCTAGTCATAGATCATTTTGTAAAGTTCACGTATAAACGTGTTGTGGTATAATCTCTCTGCCACAGAATAATCTTCAATTTTACCCCCACGCCTAAAGGGCAGCATTAGCATGAGTCTAACAGAACAGATGATGGAGTTTCAGGCATGTTTTAAGGATAGAGGTTTCTCGGGCTGGTGGCTGGTGCTGCTTTAAAGTAAGCGATAACAGGAACTAACTCATTGCTGTTTCGTAACATTAACGACTATACATTGTGATATTACTTTTTCCCCCCATTTTCTGCCTAATTTGGTCACTTAAACACCTAAATTCCCACCCACCTGCCAGTTCTCCCCTGTATTACGACAGCTACTAGCTGGAGAGGATAAAGACTAACACGTGCTACCTCCAAGACAGTAACTAAAGACGCACAAAGCCAGCTGACACTTATTTTCAAACTGCTGCTCATGCTGCATCAAAGGGAAGCATAATACACTCGGAGGAAAGCACTACTCCTCTTCTGCGCACAATACATCATTTCATGGATGCCTATGAGTGGCTAATGTCTCTGTGATTGACAGGGGAGACAAACAGAAAGCACAGCTAATTTTACCCTTGGCTCCTGACTTGGTGTTCTTTACAAACCCCATTGCGCTCCAGTAGAGAATTCTGAGCAACCAAAATAGTACAGGGGTTCATACTGCAGAAAACATATATTTAAGAATAGAATGAATTTATTGATTCCGCTCCCTGTTCGAAAGGTTCTGGTGAGGCCCTGACGCTATTTTGGAAGTGTCGACAGGCTTTAACTATATTTACAAAAGACAGCACACGAAACTCATATTTATTCTAACAATTTGATCTTTTGGCCAAATGACAAACTAACTTACTTTGGCTAACTTAATGTGTTTTTTTTTTTCCTACAGAGCTTGTGTGGTTTTGGGAGTGGTGTTTATCCTGTCTGGGCTAACCATCCTGATTAAGGCCGCCCATGCTCTCGCCACCAAAGTGCTCCCTGAAGTGGTAAGAAATCATTCATGGAAGTGTTCTTTATTTTATGTCAAACCGTCACGTTGATTGTCGATAAAGGAGACAAGTTTTCTTTTTACTCTGTCAGCCAGGGAAAAGTACTATAACCCAGTATCTGTCTTTCCGTAAGTCAGGTCTACTAGCACGATGAGAACTCGACCAGGGTGTGCTAACTCTGGTGCTCACTGTCCAGTGTCCAGAACCGTTTGACAGTGACTGATCTTCTGAAACGCCGGATTTGAGTCTGTAGGACTCTAGTTGTCGACCATATCTCTACACTGTGCAGCGTTCTGTATGATATGTACATGGTGGCAGCAGGATTTATGAAAAAGGTGTCCAGTTTGTGCATGAGTAACAGAAAGATGGATGAGATTGATGAAAATCCTGGTGCTAAGTCCCTTTATGCAGGATAAGATTGATGAGGAGTTTACAGTGCTGCCTCCTCCTCTGTTCCTCACTTTCCCTAGTGAATCTTCTGTGCTGAGGTCTTGCTGGCTAGAATCTTTTCAGACTGCTAACCCAATGCCTTGCGGTGAAGGTACAGCACGTGTTCGGATATTTTTAGGGCCTGCAACACTGTATGCTGAAGCCTATTCAACTGCTAGATGCTCATTTTCCTCTCCTGCAAGGTGTAGTCCCCAGACAAATTATCTTCCAAGAGTGCCATCAGGTGTCTACCAGGCTGCAGGACCAACTCATGGTACACACTAGTAATCCAAAAGTCCAACGCTGTCACTCACTGTCAACACGTTATCGATCCAGAGCTGAATTGGTCTGTTATGCCTTCAGCAAAGCAGGATATTAATTATGCCCAAGGTACTGATGACGAACCTGGACAAGATTACTGGAGCAAGACACAGCAAGCATGTGAGAATTGTAGCTGATATTTTTATAAACCTAGAGCTCAGAAACTCCCTGCTTGAGGTCAGGTATGTCAGTGTTGTGGTACAGGCAAAGATGTGCCACTTTTCCTTTATTACCACCCCACCCTCCTCATGAGCTCCTGCCTTTCAGTCAGTGCCAAGAACTATTCCAGAAACACTTCCCTCATACACCTTCAAATCTTGCCTCAGGAAGCTTAATAATTCTAGACGTTCCTGGAGCCATTTTGCCAATGGGGAACTAATGACTACTTTGTGTGGCTATGGTCTGCGTGGCTAAAGTTTTCTGAGCTGGGCTTTCACTTACTAGATCTCAAACTTGCTGGAACAATCATATAGCCTGTGCAACTGGACTGACCTCAGGGACCACGAAGTGGCCAGTTATCCTCATAAGTATGGAAGAATGGCAGGGCTATGAAATTGGGCTGTTCCATCCTTAAAGAGCATACAGAATCATATACAGTGGGATATTTTAGTAGACCAGAATGCCTTTTGGTCTCAGCTCAGCACCAAATTGGCCAACAATGGTTTAATCCAGAACCTTCCAAAGAACATCTTTGCAGCCCAGATTGCTTCCTTCCTGGCAAATTCAGCAAACTTACCAAATCTTACCTCTTGCACCTGACTACTCCACTACACCAGACCTTTTGTATCACCTGTTTAGCAAAGATGGCCTGGGACTTATGCCAGAGTGCTCCACTACCTAATATCCCTTAATTCCTTCATTCATTCAGTAATCATATTAGTCATTAACCCTTTCACTCTGGTCAGGTTGCAGTGGATCTAGACTGTATACTAGGACCACTAGATGTGAGGCAAATAGGCACACTAGATTGGGATGGTGTTAAATAATTCACCAAGTTGTTGTACACCTTAAGGACCAAGTTTGCCTGTAGGAGAACGTACTCGCCCAGAGCTGCAGCTTCATTAGACAGGGATGGCTTTCCAAGGTTCTTAACATACTAGTTCTCAATGAAAAAAAGAACAGGTGTCCTGATGGAACATCACCTGCATGGATATGGATCCCCCACTGTGATCTCAGGCTTCGTTGAGGCACAGGTCACCTGGACGGTCTGAAAGTCAAGTAACACTTGTGTAAGTGTAGCACCAGTTCTTCCCATGGTTGAAGGTGATCAGATGTTTACAAAAGCCCAAAACAGTGACACCCCCTCACCCCCAAATGAAAATGAAAATTTTGGATTGTGATTTAAATAACCTTGGCAGATGGATCCCAAAGACATGGTGCCAGTTATTGCCCAACCAGTTACCGACTTGCTGGTTTCTCTTAGTTACCAGAGAATATTAGCTTTCGATAGAGATGCATCAGGTACATCCCAGGGGATGGAGATCCCAGGACAGACCCAGGACCTGTTGGAGAGATTATCTCACAGTTGGCTTGGGAATCTTTGAGTATTAGCTGGAATCTGTGACGACACATGGAGAAGTCTGAACTGACCTTCTCAGCTTGTTGATGAAATGAATGAATGAATGATTGAATGTCTGGCTTCATTACAGCTTGGGCATTTACCATATTCAGACAAGGTCTCAGACACTAGACTTGGGTTTTCAAATAAGACTTATAGCGGTCCAATTAGATAAAGTTTTGCTGGTTTGGATAAGCAACATGACTCAGCGGTCGACAAAGTCACTTTTTAACGCTTAACCGTCAGCGATTAGTTTATGACCTTACCTTGTGCCTCGAGTTCCCTGGGACATGCTCCAGGATCCCCGCGACCCAGAAAATGGATGGATGGATGGATGGATGGATGGATGGATGGATGGATGGATTAGTTTATGATTACAAATAATTTGTACAATAATCTACAAACCTGTGATATTTTCTAACAAACTTCATTGGTTCTATTTAGTTAGTAATTTAAAAGACGGTGATTCTGGCAGTTACTGAAGAAGAATGAATGCAGTAAAAGAGGTGTGTAGAACCTCATGAGCAGCCTGTACGTTCCCGTGTCCATGAATGTGGCCGTTATTCGTCTTTCAAGCTTTATATCGGATTGCTTTTATTAAAAATAAAAACCTATAAACCCCTGCGACTTTTTTCGCAACTCTCCTCTAAAGAAATGAGATACGTGAAAGGGGACAATAAACGTATACCCCCCCCCCCCCCCCCCCCCCACCCGCCCGCCCGACCCCGACCCCATTTATGTTTTCATCATGGACTTTTTCCGTCGTGTCATGACTTCACTAATCAGCCCAGAATGTGTTAATGAATGAATTTTTTTTTAATGATGAAAGTGGGAAATCTTTCCACTCTGACCTGCCTTCAGCTAACCAGCACCCCATCATTCAACCCAAATGGGTAGGATATTTAGAAATGATTTGCCAGCCATCAGGAGAGAGAGAGAGATGTGACAGAACACAGCTGAGGTGTGAAGCGAGACGAGACAGCGTCACAGGACGAAGTGGGAAGCCAGGGACGGGTGTGTGCATGCTGCGAATCAGCTCACTCCTCTGTTGCCAGGCAATTCGGGCTGCTTGGCAACATAAGGAGGAACGAGAGCTCAGTTATTCCCCACCTCCCCAACTCACACACGTGTGCACATACACTAACACACAAAGGCGCTGTGCTTTACTAACCCCATGCTGTAATCTAATTGCCTTAGTCTAATAGAAGTGGCTAAAGGAAAATGAGAGAGAAAGTAAGAGACGAAAATGTGTGTGTGTGTGTGTGTGTGGGAGGGGGGTGGTGGGGTGGTGGGGTGATGTTTTAATCAGGACTCTAGCTGCTCTCCAGAGGACTTGAGCTCCTGCTCTGGCCTGTGAAGCTACATTTGGCGCATACAAGCACCTGATAAAAATAGATCTGATATTTTTCTGCAGCCTTCATCTGCTGCTGATGTCTCACACACACACACACACACACACACACACACACACACACACACACACACACACAAAGTTTCTACACGTATACGTAATCTTACACATATACACTTTCAAGCTGCTCTCTACGTTTTTTCCCGTCTTGCTCCGACACTCATCAGTTCATACACACATTCAAACTTTTTTCCTTTTCACGTCCCTTTTGCCTACTTTCTCACACGCACACACTCTTACACACACATACACACACACACACACACACACACACACACAGAGAGGCATCTTGTTTTCTCTCTAGACACAATCTGTCTACTCCCCCATCATCCTCTCTTCTCCTATCATCCCCCTTTCTCTTCCTCAACAACCATCTTGTCATACACACACACACACACACACACACACACACACACACACACACACACACACACACACACACAGACTAACCCTAGTTGGGTAATTAAATGTTAAGGATATTCTGTCAGGATTGGGGTGTGCATGCTGAATTGGACTCCTGTGTGTGTGTGTGTGTGTGTGTGTGTGTGTTTGCGGTGGCATGTGAAGATTGATGTGCTTTTGTTTGTGTGTGTGTGCGCATGTTTGTATATAGCCTGCTGATTATTAATGATCTCAAGCATCTGTTGGATAAGCAATAAACTGCTCTAGATGGACTGGAATACTGATTTGGGCGGGAAAGGCACACATGCAAACACACACACACACACGCACACACACACACACGCACACACGCACATCCTTAAACAAACCGTGGTTAGCTAATTAAAATGAACAATAAACAGTTTGTTTAAACTAGACCTGTGCTTTCATTTTCATGCTATATATATGTATATATACACATGGGTGTGTGTTAGCAGGAACTGAAACGAGTTCATGAGTCTCACTTAGTGTTTATAACTATCAGGCACGGTACTGAAACTATGTTCGGTCGGTGTGTAAGTCAGCGATCGGGTCATGAGAATGCCACACAGCCCTATCGGAAGAAGAATAAACATCCGAAACGTACAGTACGTGCAATATAGAGTGCCCTTATGGTAATACCATGCCAGGCAAGGGCAGTGTGTCTCAAACATCCCCATGCCAAAGCGCACAATATTTAAAAGTCTCTCTCCAGGAGCTCCACCTGTTTGATCTTGATCCATCTTTGCCCCAGAACTACAGGCCTATTTCTAAGTTAGTGTGCTGTAATGTATAGGTGACCAATAAAGACTCATTATCATTAAACTTACATCCAGATTTCTGCAAAGCTGCAAACAAAAACGAATCCGATGGAACTGAATACTCACTCAGCTGTGCTGTCCAGCTATGTGATGTTCTTTGCAGTGATAGATGAGATAACAGGGGGCCAGACAACAGATGGTGGTCCTTTTCCTTCTCTGATGTAACCTGCATTACTTAGGATATATATATAAGTTGTGCTGTTATAATGGGGTGTTTGGTCTAAAGAAGCAGAATTTTGCATGCATATTGTGGAGCTTACCACATCGGCGAGCTTAGAGCATTTCTCCAGTGATGATGTTTGTCTTTTGAATTATTACTGATGTTGACACCTCTGCTGATCTCCCATTTGATTTTGTGATAGCCTGCTGATTAGAAACAGGGGTGAGAATTATTTCTGTAGTACATCCATGAGTTTTCTCAAACGTTTGACTTTCATTCAGTACTTTCCACTCACTACTTTTATTAATCTGCAGTGGCGCTTGAGAAGTTTCTCTATATCTGCATGGATGTGACCTAAAACATCATCAGGTTTTCACACAAGTCAAAAGGGTGGAAAAGATCACAGAACCATCTCTAAAGAGTTTGGACTCCACCCATCCACAGTCAGACAGATTGTGTAGAAATGGAGGAAATTCAAGACCAGTGTTCCCCTCCTCAGGAGCGGAGACCAACAAAGATCTCTCCAAGAGCAAGACGTGTAATAGTCCACGAGGTCACAAAGGAACCCAGGGGAACTTCTAACCATCTAAAGGCCTCTCTCACATTGTCTAATGTTAATGTTCATGAGTCCACCATCAGGAGAACACTGAACAACAACGGTGTGCATGGCAGGGTTACAAGGAGAAAACCACCGCTCTCCAAAAACAACACTGTTGTCCGTCTGCATCTGTGAAACATGGTGGTGGTGGTATCATGGTTTGAGCCTGTTTTGTTGCATCTGGGCCACGTCTCATTTGTTTAATTGGGTTTTCTTTATCTAATTTTGATTCGTCACTTGTGTGAAAATCTGATGATGTTTTAGATCACACTTATGCAGAAAGATAGGAAATTCTATAGCGTTCACAAACTTTAAAGCACCGCTGTATTTCTTTACGGTAAGCCATACGGTAGTTATTTTTGACAGATTTAAGCACAATATTAAAATTCCAAACAAGTCTAGCGAATGTCAACACACATTTGCTCATATTTATTTGTCCATTTCTACATTTGTGTTGTAGAGCAGCATCTTGCACAGATCACAGGAAGCCACCTGATAACTACAGGTACCTGTTGGCTAGCTAGCAAGTTGTTTATCAGAGTTTTTAGCGTGCTAGCTAACGTTTGAAAGATGAAGCTTGTCTTTAGTTTCGGTTGCTCAGCGAAAAGGCGCACTAATTTATCAACTGTGACTCGCGCTTTTACTTAAACAAAAGAGTTCCTCAGTGAACCAAAGGCATCATTCTAGTGCTATACATGTGAGGTCTGGAAAACAGCACTGAACAATTCTGTATTATGGCAATATGGATTAATGCATCCACACGTTCCTCTCTCTCTCTCTCTCTCTCTCTCTCTCTCTCTCTCTCTCTCTCTCTCTCTCTCTCTCTCTCTCTCTCTCTCTCGGACCACTGGGAAAATACAGGAGGTGTTATTTGAAAATTCAGATCAGGACTCTGTGGACAGCAGGTCCTCTACTGATCTAGATTGAGGGTCTCGTCAGTATTGTAAGAGGGATAAATGAGACTCGAGTGTGTGGATCGGTATTTTTCTTACCTGGTTGCATCCGAAATCACCGCCACTGGGGTTTTATTTTTAGATTACTTTTCCTTGGCACCAATAAAGAGTTTTCTGATCCTGCAGATTCATCACACTGTTGGGGCGGTGGCTATATTGACATATATTGCATGTTTATGCGTGTGTGAGAGAGAGAGAGAGAGAGGGAGAGAGAGAAAGTGCTGTGTTCCAATAACCGTAACCTTGCAGCGCTGCAGTATTTCTTGCCTACAAGGCTGGCATGCAGTATTAATGATTTGCCTAAGACTAAGAATGCAGCTTTTTCCCCCATTGCTCATGTTTCACCATTCTCTCTCTCGCTCTGTCGCTCTGTCGCTCTCACACCCTCTCCACCCTTCTGTCAACATCCATCTGTGCAACTCATCTCTCTCTTCCACTCTTCCTCTCTCGCAGGATGACTTCCTCTACAGCGTGTCGGTGCTCAGCGGCCTGGTGTGCTCAATTCTGGCTGTGCTAAAGTGCATGCTGGGTAAAGTGCTGACCAGCAGGGCACTCATCACTGACGGTATGTTGTAATTACTGCGTCATTTCCATCTGCGCTTCTAGCCCCTCCCATTTCTCTCTTGTACGAAACACACGGTGTAAAGGAATAAGAGATGGATTAAAGATTTTTTTTAAAAAGCCAAAAAAATAAATAAAAATGTGTCATGCTTGAAAAAGTAGCCGTTATAACGTGGATAAATTGTGGCCTTGAAGAGATGAATGTACTCAGCTGCAATACTTGAATATGCTGTGTGGTATTTAAACAATGTTCGATTGGTATGAAGAGGCCTAATGCGTGCCTAATTCCCCACACCATTACACCACCAACACCACCACCAGCTTGAACTACTGACACAAGACAGGTCCAAGATGCCACGTTGCAGCAGTCATTGAGATTCATCAGATTAGGTAATGATTTTTCCAGCTCGGTGAATCTGTCCCCACTGTAGCCTCAGATTCCTGTTCTTGGCCGACAGGAGTGAAACCCGATCTGGTCTTCTGCTGCTGTAGCCCATCTGCCCTTTAATTACAGCTCTCGACTTGTATCTGCATGATTTTATGCATTGCTCCACTGGCACGTAATTGGCCGAATGAATAACTGCATGAATGTGCAGGTGTACTGATGTTCCTCGTAAAGTGGCCACTGAGTGTATATTTGTGCTACAGTCGAGGCTAACACTGATTATATCAACTGTAAAACAAATCTAGGCTCTTCCAGTAACTGCTTCACCAAACAAGTGCCTTGCCTACTCCGTTCCCGTTACAGAGGGCTCCGAGATCTGAGAGTGGATGATGAGCAAGTCCTTAAAAACAAAGATTACAGGCTTGATGGAATATTAGTTTTTGCCAATAGTTCCTTTATTTAATTGCCCAAACTTACACTGTAAGGAGTATATGTATTGTATCTTACGCAATAATCGATTGAACAGAGTCCACCTGTGTGTAATTAAAGTGTCATATGATCTCTATAAACAGTCCCCTCTGAAAGTATTGGAACAGCAAAAAATAAATAAATAAATAAATAAAATCCCAACTCCATCTCCGTGGATAGCTGACATGCACTGCCGAGTCATCAGGGAAAGTCGATTAGGGCATGCCCGAGGCAGTATTGTAATGCGGAGTATGCTACTAAAATGTGTACTTCAGAATTGTGTACATGCAGTGTAAACATACGCAGGAGTTCTCCAGACTGTTCAGAGTTTTAACCTTCCGTGTTAACCCGCTCGACACAATATGGCAGAATGCGACGCTCTTTTTTAAGTTCAAGCAACTATGGTTGAACAGACACTCTGCAACGACAGTTAGAGCAAACACAGACTCGCAAACCTGCACAAGCTGACAAGCGTGCACCTAAATTCAGCAGCAGAGTGTGAAATGTAACACCTGCGCTGAGAAATCTCCTCCTAACACAGTCTATCATTGCACACCTTTTACTGCGTCTATATGACAAGTCCTTCCTTAGAATTAGTTCCAAACGGGAGGAAATAAAAGACAGAATAAGACTTTAAATAATAAAATGTATTATACCACAGTGCTGTTGAATTCTGATTGGTCAGACGGTGTTGATTGAGTTTCTATAACAGCAGTTCTGCCTGCAAGAACTGCATGCATACACTTTATAAGCTAAGACTAATAATAAACACTTGTACTTTTCTACTGAAGGCTAGAAATAGATATAATCCAAAAGTTTCCCAAACCTGATTACTGAATGCAGTGTTAAACATGATCTTATGACATCCAGGTTGTAATCAGACTTCGTGATAGACCACCGACGATAATACTGCGCTGTTTGTTTGTTTATCTGCAGGCTTTAACTCATTGGTGGGCGGAGTTATGGGTTTCTCCATCCTCATCAGTGCTGAAGTGTTTAAGCACAACCCGAAGGTTTGGTATTTGGACGGCGCCATTGGTGTACTGATTGGACTCATCATCCTGGCTTATGGCGTCAAGTGAGATTTTTGAGCATACTTACAGTCCCAAATGCAAAACATGCACTAGAAATGTGAGAGTTATCTGCTTTGAGTATAAAGTTTATTTCTTTTAATAGAATACTATCAGACATTATGACAATTATTAAATAACTCAACCCTGCCGAACACGACGTTTGGGATGAACTGGAATGCCGACTGCACCCCAGGCGTCTTGGCCCAACATCAGTGCCTGATCTCACTAATGCTCTTGTGGCTGAAGAGAAAAATCCCCACAGCCACGCTCCAGAATCTAGTGGAAAGCCTTCCCAGATGAGTGGAGGTTATGATAACAAAGCAGCATTGGTTTTAACTGAGAGCTAGCTTGACTTTCCTCACAACATTTACATTTACGCAATCTGGCAGATGCCCTTATATAGAGCAACTTACATTTATCTCATTTATACAACTGAGCAGTTGAGAGTTAAGGGCCTTGCTCAAGGGCTCATGACCTTCTGATCAGAAGTCCAGAGTCTTAAAATGATGATGATGATGATGATGATGATTATTATTATTATTATTATTATTGTTATTGTTATTGTTATTATTATTTTACAAAGTAGTTGTTTGAGCAGGACTATTTAAGAAAAAATAATCCCACTCAAGCCTGCTCCTGAAGGAATTTTAACCAATCCTGCCCATTAACAGTAGTTTTCTGACCAATCCTAAGAGCCTCCAAAGGAATTCTAACCAATTTCACTGGCTCCCAAAAGAATTATGACCAATCCCACCCACTCGCAAAGGAATTCTGACCAATCCTGCCTGCTCCTGAAGCAACCCTACGCAATCTCACCTGCTCCAGAAGTAACTGTGACGAATCCTTACCCCGCTCATGAAGGAATTCTGACTAATTCCGCCCACTCCCGAAGGAATTCTGACCAATTCCACCAACTCCCGAAGGAATTCTAACCAATTCTGCCAACTCCTTAAGGAATTCAGCTCACTCCCGAAGGAATTCTGACCAATTCCACCAACTCCCGAAGGAATTCTGACCAATTCTGCCAACTCCCGAAGGAACTCTGACCAATTCTGCCAACTCCCGAAGGAATTCTGACCAATTCTGCGAACTCCCGAAGGAATTCTGACCAATTCCGCCAACTCCTGAAGGAATACCACTCACTCCCGAAGGAATTCTGACCAATTCTGCCAACTCCCGGAGGAATTCTGACCAATTCCGCCAACTCCCGAAGGAATTCTGACCAATTCCGCCAACTCCCGAAGGAATTCTGACCAATTCCGCCAACTCCCGAAGGAATTCTGACCAATTCCGCGAACTCCCGAAGGAATTCTGACCAATTCCGCCAACTCCCGAAGGAATTCTGACCAATTCCGCCAACTCCCGAAGGAACTCTGACCAATTCTGCCAACTCCCGAAGGAATTCTGACCAATTCCGCCAACTCCCGAAGGAATTCCACTCACCCCCGAAGGAATTCTGACCAATTCCGCCAACTCCTGAAGGAATTCCGCCCACTACCAAAGAAATTCTGATCAGTCGCATCAACTCCCAAAGAAATTCTGATCAACCCTGCCTGCAACTGACAGAATTATGACCAATTCCATCCACTCCCACAGAAAGTTTGGCCAAATTAGTCCTTAGTTCTATTTCCCAAAATACTAATAAAGTAGTAATTCAAGCTAAAGTGGCCAAAGCATTTACCCAAGATGAATGAATGGTACAAGCATGCAATGCTCCCACATATTATTGAGTATTCACTTACATTTATGGCATTTGGCAGCCATGCTTATCCAGAGCAACTTACAATGATCTCATTTATACAACTGAGCATTTTGCTCAAGGGCCCAGCAGTGGCAGCTTGGTAGTTCTGGGATTTGAACTCACGACATTCCAATCAGTAGTCCGACATGTTAACCACTGAGCCACCACAATCACCTCTTTTTGTCCCACAAGTAAAATCCACCTGCTCTGCGATTTGTTTTGTTGGGTCCTGGTGGATCCCAGTCTTGATCCTGCACACCACTAATACAAAGTCAAGGTTTCAAATGACTTCAGATGCAGTTTGACTCAAACCATGTGCAGCAGTTCCCATTGATAACCCATTGAGCCAGTCTTTTCAGAAAGCCCACGTATATCTACGATAGGAAATGGCAGGTGGAACGGAACATTTTCTATGCTTTATTGTGTTTGTTCTGGCAGACAAACATATCATATTACAAGACCAAATTAAAAGTTAACACTGTAAATAAACCGAGTTACCACTGATTGATTAGTAACACAAATAAAAAGTATTGATTTGCCTTTATTTGGCATCCATGCATATGCAATTGTCAAGTCAGTATACATCAGGTTACAGCATGTTTTTTGGGTATGTCGCTGTCAGTCATATGTCTGCCTCTTCCCTCAGGCTCCTGATCGACATGGTCCCTCGAGTGAGACAGACCAGACACTACGAGCGCTTCGAGTAGGATCAACAGCGCACAGTGGAGACTGGACTCGATCTGCATACACCCACACACACTTTGAAGAGACTCTCGCAAGGAAGGGAAACACTCACCTACGCACAAACACTCCCATACATATAACAAATACACACACATACAGAATGCACAGTGAGTCACAGCAACCTCTCATCCTCGCCAATATAACCCCTGCTCTTTGAAGACTCTCTGAGGAAGACAAGGATGAAGTAGAACAAGAACAGGAACAAACCTCCTGAAGATATGAAACTGGGTCAAGGAAGCGTTCTTCATGGGCGTGTTCACGTGGTGCAAAGCCACTGCAGCTGATCTCGATAACGTTTAAAAAGGACACCGCCTGTCTTAACAATACCGAGCTACTGAGTGTGTGTACATGTGTATTTATCATTCGTCAAGATGACAACGCAATGAAAATGCACCTGCTCTTATACACTCATTACCTGTGGCTGGGAGTATCAGAGACTGGAGTGTCTGGAGAGAAATGAAAAGAAGAAGAAGAAGAGCGAAAGAGAAAGAGAGATGGTACCTCGGACACAAAACTATATTTAGCATTCATTCATCTTCCGCAGCATCCGTGTGTGCTCCTCGAGCGACAAACGACGAAGCAGCTGCCACGCCGTTATCGTAACTCGAATCCCGCCTCATCTGGACATTTTTCTTCCTTAAATGTGATTACAGGGTGTGGATTCCTTCGCCATATGGACGTCTACCTCTTTACAAGCCCGCCAACTGCAAGATAATCACATCCTGCAGCTTGTACACTGAAAACGGACAGATACGATCGAGTATCCAAAGTAGAATAGAAAAACGTTCTACAGGTACAAGAAGCACACTCGTACACAGCCGGAACATCCGAGAGCTTGAACATCGCAGAGAGATTAGCACAACGTTATTAAATCTTAACAGTGTACATAACACGCTCATGTAGTTACGACGACATTGTTCTGAAGGTCAGCGTTTTCATTTTCAATGGTTATGTATAATTATAAAATGTTTATTGTAGATCTAATGGTAGTATAGTGAACATTGGAATTTGATCAATATGCTAAGTGACTAATGTAAATGATCTTGTTTAGCTATGATAATTCGCCGATGTTAGGTGACGTGGCTGGCGTACACGTTAGAATGGTGCCGTCATGTGTTACACTCGATTATTTCGAAGTATTGTTCGTTTACATAAATATTTATATGAATGGGAGTGTGTACGGTGATTAGCACAACTCTGCTTACAGCTCTGGTTTCACGTTCCAAAGTCGACAGTTCAGTGAAACGTCGTCGGTACCTTACTGTGTGATGTGGAAATTAGCCAGGTGTTCTGAGAAAACGTGTTACTAGTGAATAAATTGCTGGTCAAGTCACAAAGGTACAAACGTATGATTGTACATATTTCCCTACAGTATATTTGTTTCGTTTCATGAGTATTAACCCCTCGAATGAACCCTCGTGATCGGACTTACTTTCCTCTCATAACAAGGCAAGGGTGAATCAGGGGCATAAACTGTTTTTTGGAAGTACTTTAGGGTATCCACTTTTTCATTAATAAGCAGAAAACCCTTCGGGTTGTTTTTCCCCCCTCACAATCTTCACTTTCTTTCTGGTTTCCCAGACGTTTTATTAAGAGTAGCCTTCGCTTTTCCATTCCGAAATCACAGCTAGTTCTGGCTAGTCTAGCTAGCATTAGGCTTGTGTAATTTATGTAACACTCACTCTCACACGCTTTTACTTACTTAAAATCATCAAATCACCTCATAAACGCTAATTCCAGCAAGTCTCACTTACTTACGTAGCACTGCCATTTCACGGTCCTTTTTATTTGTATTATTTATTAATGTTAATTCACTCACACCTCATGAATGCTAATTCGAGCTAGTCTAGTTAGAGGCTAGTGTTCAGCTAATGTAATATTTTTCATCACACAAGGTTTAAACAGTTAATAACATTATTTTATTTATTTAGTTCTAGCTAGGAACTAGCATTACACTTATGTGACTTTCGTAACACTGACATGTCATGGTGCTTTTAGAGATTTATTAAGCGTAACGTCCTTGTATCAATTCACTTTCACGCTTGATCACGTCACCTCATGAACATCTATTCTAGCTCGTTAGAGACTAGCACTCGGCGTATGTAACTTATAAAACACTCGTTTCACACTTCTTTCAGAGGGAAATGTAGGATTTTCTTCTTCTTCTTTTCAATTTGCCTTTACTTTTTCCATCCTCAATCGTCATTAAAAATCCCTCATTAAACACTAATTCTCATTAAAGCTAGTCTACAGGTTAGTTTTAGTGTTATGTCGCTTATCTCACATTTCCTGGTCCTTTTAGAGACTCATTGAGCGAAGTATAATTAAACCTCCCTAAGAATGCTACTTCTAGCTAGTCTAGCTAGGAGCTAGCTTTTGGCTCATGTAGATTATGTATCATCAAATCTCCTCATGAATGCTAATTCTAGCTAGCTACATTCTACTGTACATCAAGCTGAACTCTTTCAAGCTGACCACACAGTCTGAAATCACATCAAACTTAGAGTCTGGTAAACTACACTACAACGCCAGTGGGTGTTTTTTTTTTTTTTTTTTACTACAATTTATTTATATTTTAAATCTAGGACTGAAAAAACAAAACAAAATCCAGCCCAGGCTATTGTGTTATTTGTTAGCACATAAAGTGGTGTCGTTACTATAGCACACGTGAGGCCTTACCCTCGACCCTAGAGGATGGGAAGTTTTGAGGTGTTACCTGGTCATTTTTAGCCTTTTCAGACGTATATGTGGGAATTTTGTCCGGTATCTGAGCGTCACATGTAGCAAAGATAACGATATGTAGTGGAAATAGGCGCACTAGAGATAGCAGCTAGTAAATGTTTACGTGCAATAGAGTGAGTCGTGCATTTTTCTGGTAATACAGTAATGCGTTGGTTGCATTGCTCTTCGGTGTAAACCCTTTTTTGCAGATACATCCTGTGTGCACAAGCTGAAGAGGTTTTGACTCATTTCTGAAGATGTATATTTTCATATGAGTTTCCTGTGGTCCAACGCCGTGGAGTTCTTTTGCCAGGAACACGGACCTGCTCAAACGCACGGCCATGCTTCGTTTGCGCAACGTGCGGTTACACAAGACTCACACGAGTCCGAAGGCGTCTCCGCATGACTGCGATTCTCACCTGTGTGCGACAGATACTGGCAAGAGGCACCGAGATATATACATATTCACACACACACACACACACACACACACACACACACACACACACACACACACACACACACACACACTATATATGCTGCTTTAGAGTGCACATAGATATTATATTGAAATTTCTGTTGTCACAGAAAGAGTTTATTGAAAAATAAAGATATATCCAGCGTATTCATCAAAAAACAAACAAGAAAAGACTTCTTTTTTTTCTTTTTTTTCCTTAAATATATTATGTCCTCTAATCTTCTATCACTGTCATGACATGAAACACACAAAGCAGATGACTTGATGAAAAGGTTGACACGTGTGGGGGAGAGAAAAAAGAAAAAGAAAAGAAACAACAAAGCAAGGGGATTTAAAAAATAATAATAATAATAATAATAATAATAATAGCAGTAAACAGAACCTTGCATTTGCATCAATACTTTTGAGTAATTACTGAGCCCAAAGCATGTCTAATCTCATGAATTAAGTTGTAATGAATGACTGGCCTGTTCATCACAAGCGCACCTTTCACGCTCCGTCAACAACTGTAAACAAATACCAGAACGTATCGAAGGTTACATTTCCACCCAACACCAATTTTGGCAAAACCATCACGTTACTCTTCTTATTATTATTCTTCTACACTACACTCTCTCACTCTTTTTTTCTTTTTCGACATGGCTATCTGAAAGGCACGTCATGAACAGAACATAAAAACAGTAGCTTGGCTAAAGGTCGTCACGATTATATACAAACTGAGATCTCGGAGAACAGAACGCCAATTAAGTTCGAAAATACGCGAAGAAAGAAACCCGTCCGTATATATATACAAAATGTGCAAGTGCGTAAAAGTGACACACGAAAGCTAAAATGAGGTTCCTGCTGACTTGCTTGTTTTTCCTTTTCTTTTAAACGTAAAGTCTGAACTCAAGATGCAATGCTTGTCCACAACAGTGGCACTGAGGGGAAAACTATACTATATTTTGTGCGTGTGGGGTATATATATATATATATATATATATATATATATATACATACACACACACACCCGTATATATATATATATATATGTATATATGTATATATGTATATAAAATATATACAGACACACACACATATTATATATATATATATATATATATATATATATATATATATATATATATATATATATATATATATATATATAAATACACACACACACACACACACACACACACACACACATATATGCTGAAAAAAAGAGAGAGAAAAAATGTATATATAATTTTCTCTTTTTCTCAGCACCTTATAAGGGATGCTGCAAATGCTAACTATTTCGAATCATTCCAGTGTATTGTCAGCCATAATAATGAAATAAATATTAAAGACGACGATCTGACCGATTGTGCGGTTATAACTTTGTCCTCGACGTCATACGCGTTTTGTCCTGGACAAGCACATGCACACAAACACACTTTTAACTTATCATAAATAATATTTCCCTCTGTAAAGCAAAAAAAAAAGAAAGAAAGAAAGAAAAAGAAAATATAAACAAAAACACTCTATAAATAAAATAATTAAAAAAAAAAAAAAATCACATTATTTTGTATAAAAAATAAACGAACAAAAAAAACCCCCCTCATGAACAATTGTACAGTGTCGTCACATCTGGTTTTTTCAGTATACAGGCTAGCGTAGTGCACTTTCACTCAGGAAAGAAATATTTGACGCGTACAATTCTGCAGGCAAATGAAGAATCCAAGAGTGAAAGGGGGGGGGGGTGGGGTGTCAGGTGATTTTTTAGCATACAGTATTGTACATGAGTTTTGAGATGAGCTGCAGGAACTGAACCAACACATCTGTAATAGCTAATGTCATTTCCAAGTGATTTCAATATATGATATTGAAATTTTGGAGGACTTCATTCTGGGAGTGTGTAGCCTGTAGTGAGGATCAGAATGTGTTCTCGTTGTTTGCTAAAAGCAGGCCACAAAACAGCGAAGGCCAGGAAAATGACTGTGCATGTGCTGTTGTGGGTACGCTGCAACACATTTACTTCTATTTAAAATTCATATGTACACGTAAATGCAGCACAGGCAGTCTGAATAGAAAATCCTCCACACGCAGGGTTGAAGAGTTTCTGACCTTGGGTTTTGTTTGTTTTTTCTTTCCTCTGGCGCTTTAATAAAGTTCCTTCCTGGGAACGTTGGTCCCGCGATGAACAGGAGATAGGAGGGACGGAGAGGATTAAATAAAATAGAATAAAATCTAACAGTGCGACGCTGGAGTGTCTCCTACACACACACAGGGGGCAGTGACGAGTTCCGTATACCTGCGCGCCTCCTTCAAGTATTTCAGGCCATTTCGGAGAACAGTTCAGCACTTGTTCAGGCTGGCCTTTCTTTTGTATTTGTCCATACGCCCACCCCCCCCCCACCTCCCCTCCCCCCTTTTCACAATTGATCAGTCGCTCTGACATGTAAAGCCTTGTGAGAAACACAAGCTTCGGCTTTGAGCATGTGTGCAGTGTTTCCCCTTAATATCAGTCTGGCCTTTACAAAAGCTGAACAAACGCCACAGCACTCGCTGATGATATTTGTCACAGACACTTTGGACAAACTTAAACGTCAAGGTCTAGGACGGAGAATTAAAAACTATTAGCACGTACATGTTTATTCAGTAATTAGTGACTGTTCAAAACGGTGGTTGGTGTTCTAAAAAAATAAA
>NC_030442.2:1425000-1427500 GCF_001660625.3 Ictalurus punctatus | reverse complement strand
CAGAGTGGGCTTGCCCTTGAAGAAATCCGTGTTCTTGCTGCTCTTGGGTGGATTGAACTTGGGGTTCAGGAACGCACAGCCATTGGCTATAGCCTCCAGGGGGGCGGGGCCTTCATAAGGGAAGGACAAACCTACAAACAGCTGAGAGCGAGATAGAAAACGTTCAGGATGGAAATAATTGAACTCCTACGCTTTAGACGGCAGTCTTTAAGCAATCGACTTCAAAGAAATAAACGATCAAAGATTTTTCTTGACAGGATTTACATTAAAAATGTTTTACAGTGATCGAACGCTAATGCGGATCATCTCGGATAATCCTAATGGCCCCCCTGTCTGAGACTAATTAGCCCCGATTCGTTTTCACGATTAGAAAAATGAACAGTCCGAATGGATTGTACTTCAAACCTCCCGGTGAGATTCCCACACGACGCGGGTTCCTCTCGGTTCGGATGGCAGCGTCACGTACCAGTGCGGTTCCCGTTCTCGCCCTAGCGCTCATCGGCCGATACGCGAGGCGCGCACGACTTCCACACGGTGTGAACACGTTTCTCCTCGCAGATTCACACCGAACACTAACATTTCTTAGGATTTCCTCTAACAGGCGCATTAAACGCTCGTCTTCACGACTTTTACTCCTCACGTTCCCCTCCCCCCTCCCCCCGTTAACGTGAGATTTAACACGGGTGACGGGCATTTACGCGAAGGTCTAGATGGCAGGTTCATTTCGTTCCTTAAAACACATATGATCAGAATGTAGCTTTAGAGAAACCTGGCCCAGGATTCTGACTAGAAGAAAGGAAAATCTGAAACGGAGAGCCCAGTATCCACTAGGTGGCGATAACGGACAACGCTGCATGGAGATGGAAAGTTAAATTCTCCTCAACGCTATCCGCGTTGCACGTGAGCTGGAACGTTAATAAGCGCAGACGTGTGTGTTGTGATCGTGCGCACTCGTACGTCTTCTGATCGAGTCGGGTAACTGCAACCCCCCCCCCCCCCCACCCCCCCACCCCCCCACTATTTCATTACATATTGCACATTTGTGTTTGTTTATGACGACAATAAAACCGACTTCAATTCAGATGAAACTGAGCGGAACCGGACGGTCGAGCAGGTGGTTTAAGGTTTTAAAGCGAAGGTTCGGGTGAGGATGTCTGTAAGGATGTAAAACTCTACTAATAATCACGATAAAGAGAAATCACCTCCAGCCGCATGCATTTCTTTAGCAACTTGAGCATTTACAACCTCCTCCTCCTCTTTTCTCACCCCACCTCTCCTCCTTTCTCACCCCACCTCGCCATCTTTCTCACCCCCCCTCCCTCTCGCCATCTTTCTCAGCCACCATTTGAGCTCATGCTTAAGATTACAAGAGGTCTTATTCAGCTTGATGACTTGAGCAAATATTTGAGAAGGCCTGAGCCGTTCCACCAGTGTAGCTGCGTGTATGCGAGCCACAATAATCTGCTTGTTAACGTAACGCCTCGCAAACCCAAGGGCAACAAAGAGCGGCCTGTGCTCCGAACGGACCGATGACCACAGAGCAGGGCTTCAGGGTGAAAAATGTACAAAGACGTCCTTATACACCCGCTGACTCGTGGAGTACAGTAGAAGCACACACTCATCGGATCACCCGTGTGACCAGCGGCGACTCTTGAGCTGACTGGGTTTCGTCACGGGTCCACAAGCAGCGAGTGTGTGTGTGTGTGTTGGGATGAACGGTATAAACATAAAATACAATTCCCGTTTGGGTCAGTAGGAGGCAGTACAGATTCACTACGGTGAGAAAAGGAGGTGGCGTGAAGCTGACTGAGAAGAACACAGGCTCTATTAATAGTGTTGCTGTGAGATGTACTGAGAGCTACTGACAAGGAGAGAAAATGACCTCTGCCCTTCCCATGTAAATATTCTATTAGGCCTGACAGCAGTGATGGCACCAGACATCTCGGTACAACTGCAAAGACGCAACAAACATCTGTGCATCACTGCGAAAGCTCAACAAACGACTGTGCATCACTGCGAAAGCTCAACAAACGACTGTGCATCACTGCGAAAGCTCAACAAACATCTGTGCATCACTGCGAAAGCTCAACAAACATCTGTGCATCACTGCGAAAGCTCAACAAACATCTGTGCATCACTGCGAAAGCTCAACAAACGACTGTGCATCACTGCGAAAGCTCAACAAACGACTGTGCATCACTGCGAAAGCTCAACAAACATCTGTGCATCACTGCGAAAGCTCAACAAACATCTGTGTATCACTGCAAAGACGCAACAAACATCTGTGCATCACTGCGAAAGCTCAACAAACATCTGTGTATCACTGCGAAAGCTCAACAAACATCTGTGCATCACTGCGAAAGCTCAACAAACATCTGTATCACTGCAAAGACGCAACAAACAACTGCGCATCACTGCGAAAGCTCAACAAACATCTGTGCATCACTGCGAAAGCTCAACAAACATCTGTGCATCACTGCGAAAGCTCAACAAACATCTG
>NC_030442.2:1382500-1420000 GCF_001660625.3 Ictalurus punctatus | reverse complement strand
GGAATTATATGTTATGCCTGATCACACACACACACACACACACACACACACACACACACACACACACACACACAAACTCCCACTAAATGAATGACCTCATACCCAAGGGTGCGTAGTCTACTATATCTAACACATCAGTATGAAGACAACAATTCCGGCGGTGTAAATTTACTAATTGTGCAAAAAAAGAAAAAAAAGAAAAAAGAAGGTGAACACACTCATGGTGTTCGGTGTTTCCTTCTTTTGTTGCTAAACGGATGACAGAACGAGGGCGCAGAGAAGTTAATTGTGTTTGGCGCTCCGCCACACACAAAACGCCCGATCTTATCTGCGTCGTCAGAAAAAAAAATACATTAACAAAATAACAGAAGCATGTCAGCTCAACAAATTAGACACCACACACACACACACACACACAGGTCGTGAGACACAATGATTACCGTAGCGAATTAATGCTACACTACGCCTAAATCGAATTTTAACCGTAGTAAAATCTTTAGCTCTTCTAGTCGTTTTAAGGGGGACGAGCACTCTAGGTGCACACTGGAATTCATATTCGAATCGGATGTTTTCTTCTTGGTTGGAGTGGAAACCTGCACCCACACCGGCCCTGTCCGGATGAGACCGGACACCCCTGGTCTTGATGGTCTTTGCAATGCTGTTTCCCTTCACTGGAACTAACGGGGCCACGCCCAAACACGTTCCAGCACGATGATGCCGCTGTACACACGGCTAGGTCCATGAAGACGTGTTTTCCCCAAGGCATCCCTCACAGAGCCCCGACTTCAACCCCACTGAACACCTTCGGGGTGAGCCGGAACGTCGACTGCACTCCAGGTGCCAGAGCCAGACCTCACTAACGCTCTCGTGGCTGGATGAACACAAATCCCCACGGCCGCGCTCCAAAACCTAGTGGAAGGCCTTCCCAGAAGAGTGGAGCTAATTCAAACAGCCAAGGGGGAGAAAACCTGGACCGGGAAGTTCAACAAGCACACGTGGGTGTTATCGGGTGTCCACAAACTTTTGCCAATATTTTATAATGTTTTTAATGCTTGTGACATTTCATCCATAAACTACAAACGAATTTGCTGGCTAAGTCGCCGAACAGGAAGTGAGGGCGTATCTCAGCGATACGTTCACGTAGTGACGGCGAACTTCTCGCGTGTATACCCTCACTGAGCACGTTATTAGGAGGAACACTATACGAGCACGGGGTAGGGCCTCTCAAAACAGCCTCCGCGCTTCGTGGCATGGATTCCAGAAGATGTTGGACACATTCCTCTGAGACTCCGGTTCATATGACTGCATCACGTAATTCGGTCACGTCTCTTCCCCATCCTGACACGTGATGTGAAGCTGCCGGTCCGTATCGGCATGATTTCATACGCGATGTGACGTCCACTTGGGAAGGCTACGGAAAACCGAGACGGGGTCTCAGCGACGGCTTGATGTTTAGCCTTAGCGCTGATGTAAGCTCCCGATGGCTTTTACTGTTCCTCGGTTGCTAAGCTGAGGGGACGGACGATGCTCCCCCCGTCCCCCCCCTTTAACCGCAGACGTATTCGTACGTGTGATTGTGAGGACATTCCACAAGATTAAACAAGCACGATCAAGCACGCAAGGACAGACGATTCCATCCGACCGTTAACGCACAGTAAAAGACTAAGCCGAATGACGCGGATTACTAAAACGTTCCGGTGTGGATATTTTAGAACGGCCCCCGAGAAGGACCTCGCTTTGGCAACGTCCGAGAAAAGAAACTCTTCATGGAGGTGTCGATTATGTTAGCAGGCTAATCCATGAAAAAACCCGGCAGCAAATGAAGAAGTTACAGGAAAACATTTTCGCAACCGGGTTCTACTCCCATCCATAGGCAAACAAGGCGACGGCGACGTGACCTCGCGTTCCTGTGTCTAGGATAATTTCAGCTCCCGGTTTCTCGTGTGTGTGTGAATTAGACAGAGCGCTTCAGACTCTCGTAACGCCATGACGCGTCATACGGCGAATGAAGAGAGAGGACGACGCAAATGTTCCTCGTTCCTCTGGAAGGCGACGCAGGAGCGCGGTCTGGAACCGGGTCTGATGTCGATATCTACGCGTGGGACGTATCGTACGGGCCGCTGTACTTCATCACGCGTCGTCTTCACATCGAGATACGCCGGCGGATACGAGTCATCACTTCTAAAGGAAACCACTGAGCTTCTGAGCACACGGTCACACACGATCACAAACACGCCCGCCTGTGGTCGAACACACACACGCACACACACACACGCGCACACACACGCGCACACACACACACACGCGCACACACACACACGCGCGCACACACACGCGCACGCGCACACACACGCGCACACACACGCGCGCACACACACACGCACACACACACACGCACACACACACACGCACACACACACACACACGCACACACACACACGTAAATACACACTGCATTATTTATAGTAGTCTAGCAAACACCCAGTCAGAAAAATAATGCAAAAATACCACAGAGTGTGTGTGTGTGTGTGTGTAGCGCCTGAGACTTCAGCAGTTCAAACCCAGCCGAGCTGAGCTGAAAATCCAGATCCTGACATCAAACAGAAGCTCAAGCAAAGACCCCTCTTGTGTGTGTGTGTGTGTGTGTGTGTGTGTGTGTGTGTGTGTGTGTAGCAGTAGGTAAGAGAGATGTGAGGTGCACAGAAGCGAGAGCATGGGAGCTTAGTCTCAGGAGAGCATTTTAATTAAATAGAAAAAAGGAGTTTTATAGAGCAATAAAACAGCAGGGAGCGAGCATGAGCTGCATATAGAGCAAGTGTGTGTGTGTGTGTGTGTGTGTGTGTGTGTGTGTGTGTGTGTGTGTACCAGGTTATCTGGACAGAGATGAGAGGATATGTCTGCAGGCCTTTTGAAATGCTAATAAAGACAGTCATCGGCCAATGTGACACACGCGCGCACACACACACACACACACACACACACTCACACACACACTCACACACACACTCACACACACACTCACACACACACTCACACACACACTCACACACACACTCACACACACACACACACACACACACACACACACACACACACACACTCACACACACACTCACACACACACTCACACACACACTCACACACACACTCACACACACACTCACACACACACACTCACACACACACACTCACACACACACACTCACACACACACTCACACACACACTCACACACACACTCACACACACACTCACACACACACTCACACACACACTCACACACACACTCACACACACACTCACACACACACACTCACACACACACACTCACACACACACACTCACACACACACACACTCACACACACACTCACACACACACACTCACACACACACTCACACACACACTCACACACACACTCACACACACACTCACACACACACTCACACACACTCACACACACACTCACACACACACTCACACACACACTCACACACACACTCACACACACACTCACACACACACTCACACACACTCACACACACACTCACACACACACTCACACACACACTCACACACACTTCCTATAGAGACATGTAAGGTGTTTCAGTGTCACATTTAGAAAAAAAAAAAAAAGAGGTCATTGCAATTATCACAGCTCAGACGTGTGTGTGTGTGTGTGTGTGTGTGTGTGTGTGTGTGTGTGTGTGTGTGTGTGTGTGTGTGTTTATAATGACATTTTAAAAGCTTATTCTTAATTCTCTTCAAGCTACACGGTGACTTATAAGCGTTTTGTTACAGTTCAGCTCCGGTGTTTCTTCGGACCGTGTCTGCAGCGCGTCATATCAAACGGCTAACAGCTTCGGCGTACGAACAAACGTCACGTCCAAATGAGCTCCATCGCTATTTAATGCTTTTGCGCCAGGCGAATAAATCGAAGGTAAAGCTTTCGCAAACAGAACAGCTCCACTAACAGACCCGGCACTGAGTAAATAAACACGAGTGACGGTTCGTTTTCGCTTCGGCGTCCACCAGGAAGCGCTCGGATCGTACGCGACGTTTTCCACGCGAACGCCGGATCCGTTTCCTCCGACTGACCCGACAAGCACACGGACACAGAGCGGCGCGGGTCTTAACGGCGACGCCAGGCATGAGCTCAGACCGGAGAAATGTGCGAAAGGGAAATCGGACACCGCTTGGAAACGGCGTGCTGGAACCACGGCGTCTGAGAAAACACTTCTCCACGGTGTCGTCTGAACGTTTCTCAGACATTAGGCTTGGCGTATATTCCTGACACATGATATTTCGAATGATATATACAGCTGTGCCCAAAAGTTTGCACACCCCTTGCAGAATCGGCTACATCTCAACACTGCTAACAGAACACGGCGGATGATAAAAATCCCACGATGGTGTTTATTTAGTCCTGAAGAAGCTGTTTCACATAACAGATGTTCACATATAGTCCACAAGACAAGATGATAGCTGAATTTATCAAAATTACCCCGTTCAAAAGTTTACACACCCTCGATTCTTCATACTGTGTGTCGTTACCTGGACGATCCGCGACATGACGTGTTTATGTTCTGTGAGAGTTCTTCACGAGTTCCTTGTTTGTCCTGAGCAGTTAAACTGCCCACTGTTCTTCATATTTCACCCCTTTCCAACAGACTACATGATGCTGAGATCCATCTTTTCCCACTGAGGACGACTGAGGGACTCGTACACAGAGGGACTGTTACATCAGGTGCACACGTTCACTGATGCTCAAGAAGGCAACACGATACATTAAGAGCCAGGGGGGTGTAAACTTATCAACAGGATGATCGATGATACTCTTGTATCATCTAGTAAACGACCAGTGCATGAACACGCATAAAACCACAGATGAATGGACTAAAGGACTTCCGCAGATGTAGACGATATAAATATATCTAAAATCAGCCTGATCATTACATACAGTAAACTGAAGAAACCCCGCCCCCCCGCCCCGTACCTTCCAGAAGTTATCGACCTTCCCGTAGACGAGCGACTGGTTCTGCCGCTTGACGTCGTCGATGTGCTTGATGTCGCTGGCGTTCAGGTGCTGCTCCACCACGAAGCCCAGGAAGCTGTTATCAGGAGTGTGAGCTGCAAGAAACAAAGACTGCCAATCAGAAAAGATCTCACCGGCGACACGGAATACAGCACAACCGGAACCAGTGCGCGGGGGCGGGCGCGGGGGCGAGATCACTCGCACGCACCGTACAGTGTTTCAGAAAATGATTTCAAATAAAAGGACGAAACATGACAACGTATAGAAATAATATGTGAAAATCAACCAATATTATAATATTAAGACGAGATCACGTGATCCGTTCAAGCCCGAAATGGCTTTCAAAGACCGTTTGAAAAGTTATTATATATATATATATATATAAAAATATATATTACAGCGATTATGTGAAGTAATGTAAGGAGCTTAAGGGTTAAGAAAGGAACATCAGAGTGCTCATACTAGGCTTGTGAGTGTGAGTGTGAGTGTGTGGGGGGCGATCATAGACCAGGTCAACGTTGCCAAGTGAGAGACGGTTACTATGGGAACAGGGGACCAAAAGGTCGTCGGGAAAACAGCGAGCTGGCAGAGTTTCACCTCGGTGCCATCTGTGTGAAACTTCACCCATGTTCACTGATTAGAAATGAACATCCCATTAGAGCAATACAACCGTTTAACGCATTTCCCATGATCTTCACTTCGCCGTGGTTTAGACTCCACACCAACACTAACATCACACTAATCCTGACTGTTCTGATCATACTGCACATATCAGCAGAGCCAGACTGCAGCGTCTCGTACTACTGTCTTTCAGAACCTTGTTCCAAAACCGGAACGTACAGTACGTATACGGTACGTCTTCCTTACACGGAAATCCAACTCTCAAACCCGATTGGTCAGAAGGTGGTTCTCACGAACAGCACCTCGAGGACCGTAGGTCCGACTGTAGTTCAGATACACAGGGTTATATCACTGCGCTTGTTCTAGCTTATAGGTTATCGTTTCTACGGTAACAACTCATTAACAAGGACTGGACGGCGGATGCGCGTAATTTAAGCGTTGCTCGTAAAACGGTGGCTTAGTGGTTAGTACGTTCGCCTCATGAGTCCAGGGTCGGGGGTTCGATTCCCACCGTGGTCCTGTGTGTGCGGAGTTTGCGTGTTCTCCCCGTGCTGCGGGGGTTTCCTCCGGGTACTCCGGTTTCCTCCCCCAGTCCAAACACATGCATGGTAGGCGGATTGGCGTGTCCAAAGTGTCCGAAGTGTATAAGTGTGTGTGTGATTGTGCCCTGCGATGGATCGGCACCCTGTCCAGGGTGTACCCCCCATGCTCCCTGGGATAGGCTCCAGGTTCCCCTGCGACCCTGAAAAGTTGGATGGATGGATGAAGTTTTGCACCAGTTAGTAAGTATTCTTGCGTGGGAAAGGACTCGTGCGTTCTGATTTCTGGGGAACGTAACTTCTCAAATGGCTGTGGGATAGGAGGAGTAAATAAAACGTGCGGGCTCCGCCGTTACAGAAGAAGAATCCGGGTTCAGGAGAGTTTAACTCCTCACAAAGCGTCTGCCTTAGCAGAGCTACAGAAGAACACAAGCTCTTTAAGCTGTGGCCGTTCAGTTTCTCAAAACTTAGTAAATAGTTAGTATTAGTTTTATGCCCTTTTGATCTAAATGGAATGCACGTGTATATTCAGTTTTCTTTTACACACACACACACACACACACACACACACACACACACACACACACACACAATCTAATTAAAGAGCCAGATGCATATGACTGAGGCACTGTAATTCCACAGAAGTTGTCTACAGTATTAGATTGAATTGTGTGTGTGTGTGTGTGTGTGTGTGTGTGTGTGTGTGTGTGTACAGTTTGCCCCAAGAGAGCATCTGGACTGTGTTGCTGCTGCCATCAGATCCAATCAGGGCGTGGGATGAGATTCAGAAGCCAGCCGGCCCATAATGCAATTTGTGTAAATTTGTGGAAATCAGAAATGGCAATATAAATGGGACGTTCCCCTCCCTTACAGGCACACACACACACACATACACACACACATGCGCGTGTTCACACAACCCGTCAAGTGTAATCACGATCAGCAGCACTGATCTGAACGCAGTGTTAATTTTACTGAGCCTGGAAAACGTCCTTGTCCTTGCATTTTTTTTTTTTTTCCTCTTTTCCTTTACCGACCTCAAACTTCCTCTTCCATCAATCAAAATAAATGAGAAAAAATAAGTGTCTCCGTCCACACACACACACACTAGGAAGACACTAGCACCCTGTTAATATCAGCGTTTTGACTCATCTGTATCATTTCAATACCAAACCCGGAAAATTCTTCATCCCTGCTGAATCCTTGCTTGTGATTGGTCAGAAGGAGTAGTTCCAGCTCGTTCACAACAATGCCCTCGTTTCTAATACGTTACTGTTTCCATAGCAACAGCTAACACCGGGACTTGTATGGTATATGGTGGATGGCAGACTAAAACCCTGTATTGTTAAGTAGTTGAACGTTATCGTAAACGTTAACGGCGTTCACGGTATGGAAGGAGTCTCCAGTGTCAGTGCTCTGTAATAGCAAGAGGTAAGAGTGGTAACTTTCATTTTTCACTGTAAAACGGTGCATCTTTTATCTTAGAGGTGAAAAAAAATGAAACAAAGAGGGGTTGGTGAGGGAAGACTGTTTATAGACTGCTATAACAAGTGATAACAGGCAACTAATAGATGCTCCACAACATTAAATGGAGCTATAAAAGGATAAAAAGTGCCACATTATTCTTTAATAATTTAAATAAATAATTGTGGCAACTTGCTGTGGTGTAAAAGGAATTTAAAAAAAAAAAAAAAAAGACTGTTGATTATAGTCGTCTTTCTGACCAATCAGAATCAAGAATTCAGAAGTTGTCAAATAAAATACGTTTGAAGTCCCGCCCGTGATCGTACTCAGAATATCCAGACTGGTCTGAGCTGACAGGACGGCTCCGGTAAGTCAAATAACCACTCTGAGAAAAGCATCTCAGAATGCATAACATGTTGAACAGCCAGCCAAGAACAGGAATCTGAGGCAATAAGCACAGGCTTGTTGAAGACTGGAAAAAGGTCCGAATTTGTCCTCAGCAGCATGAATCCATGGACCCGAGTCACCTTGTGCCAGCAGTTCGGGCTGGTGGTGGCGGTGTAATGCTGCGGGGAACGGTTTCTTCGGCCAATCAAGCATTGCTTTGAATGTACAGCCTACCTGAATATTGTAGCTCATCGCGTACATCCTTTTCAGGCCACAAGTGACCTACCTGCTACGATACCAGCACGAGTCGTCCGACTCAAACTAGAAACTAGTTCCAAACAAACACAACGGGTTCAGTGCGCTTTAATGGCGTCCCCAGCCGGCACACCTGCACCTGTATCCGAGACAGCACCTTTGGAACGTGGTAGACCGGATGCAGGAATGTGCAGCTGCTAAACCCGCGGTCATGACGACGTGGAGCAGAATCGCAAAGGAAGGTTTCCAACGTGTATGCCACGAAGTACGAGGTTCCGCCCAATGCTAGTGCGAGTTCTAAATAAAGTGAGCAGTGACGATGAAATCATTCAAGGCGATGTGTCCGGATATCAGCTCATGACCGAGGACCGCAGGAAATACAAACCCGGACGTTAACGCGCCGGCGCCGCTCTTCGTCTGAACCGAAAGTCCAGGATGTGCTTCACGGTCCTGTTATTCAAGATGCACTGAAACATGAGGAAGTGTGACGCTCGATACAGAAAAACGAATTCAAAAAAGAAAAGGCCATCGAATATACAGCAGTCTGGATTTGAAGCAGCTGTTGGGGTTATACATGCATCCAACTACATGCAGAAACACGCAAACAGACCACACACACACATTTCATAACGAAAGCCATGAGTGTTCTCTTTCTGGACAGGGAAAAGAAAAACAAAAAAACAACAAACAAAACAAAACAAACACCAAAGGGCTTATTGAGAATGTCATGTACCACGTCTTAACAAAAGAACTTTTCATCCTGTACAACACCTGAGACGACAAGCCAAGCCAACCACCCCGTCACTCACACACACACTCACACACACACACACACACACACACACTTACGGAACATGGTGTTGAATTGCTGAGGGTTAAGGTTCCACTTGCCCCACGGAGTCTTGTGGCCTTTAGACTGAGCGTAGTGCGCATGGTTGAACTCCGGCTCCGTCCCGAACGAGTCCAACACTCGCAGCATGCACCTGAAAACAAGGTCGCACACACACACACACACACACACACACACACACACACACACACACGCACACGCAGTTTGAAACTCTTGTTTCAGTCAGCTCCAAGGCCGATTATAAATTTTAATCCGGCTTCTCATACACTGTAATGATGCATTGGTGTGACTGCACGCTGTTCTGATCTTAGCACCAGAATAATCCTGCTTCTCGGGGTATTAAACACGTCCGGAAAATTACACCACATTGTACTATGTATTTATTTGGGAGTCTTTGGAGCATTTTAGTCCTGAATGTTCCATCTACAAAACCCAAAGTTTAATAAATATATATATACATACACACACACACACATATATATACACAGACACACACAATATATATCAGAGATTAGATACATTAGATTTATCATATTGTGAATTTTTTAAACACCGCTAGTCACAAGGTTGCGTCACTCTTACTGTGATGTACAGAAACGTACAGCGCCGGGCGTACGCGTTCGTTTCGACGAGCGTCCGCTGCATCACTGGGTCGAGATTTAATAAGCGTAATAATCACACGTGCTCTCATGGCGGTCTGTCGCAGCGGTTCGCTCACTTTTCTCAGCACGGCCTTGAAAATGAAAACGACACTAACTACATTAAATGTGACTTTTATTACTTTTTGGACAAGAGGAAAAAAAAACAAAACAAAACAAAAAAAAAAAACACACAACGTGTTCCGTGTGTGCATGTGGTCAAATATTATACATCATCACACTGCTGTTTCACGGGGGCGGAGTTAGGGTTTATTCTTACGCTTTATTATTCCAGCCCTGTTTCATGTTACGGACCTGGTCTCATTTATTTATTAATTTATTTATTTTTTTTCCGTCTTGTTAACTTCAACACGTAACATTCCACGTAACTAAAGGGATAAAAGTATGACGTGACGTGACGTGACACGCGTGAATTCATTGTACCGACATCGTCACTGCTGTTCGGGATGGTCTGACGCGACGGAATAGAATGATGACGTCTGACGGAGCTGGAGTCAGTCTGGTGATACGGATACACATGCACTCGGTTCAGAATAAACATGAACAGAATAAACAACCTCAGACGCCCGATCTGTTTTCATGGATCGGACTGTATCGCTAAAAAAAAAAAAAAAACGCTCATGATGCTTATGATGAAGGCTTCAGGGCTTCTGTATCTTCACCCCGGTGCACCAAATTCCCCGAGATGCTTAATACGAGGTTAGTAAGATGTTTAATTAACAGGATGTTTAATTTCAGGTCCTGCGCTTCATTCCATGTGCATATTTTATACAGTAGCGATTAACTGGTTATATTATATATATATATATATATATATATATATATATATAAATAAAATCCCCTGACTGTTATACTCGATCAAATCTCTTTCACCTTTGTGCTTGGATTGGATTCCGCATAGAACCTTATTAACCTGATCAGACCGACAAGGAGAAATGTCAGATAGGCTTTAGAGCGCCCCCGCCGCTTCCGAACGCTACGGGTGAATTTTTGTTGTTGTTTTTTTTTGTGAAAATAGAACAAATCAATTACCCCATCACGTCACTGGTTCTTAACTGGTGTGAGGACGCGCTTTTCCGCATTAGCGCTCGTTTCAGCTGGGGGGACAAACCTGGCACTGATACGAGTACTCTGCATTTTAATATTATTCATTCTGTAGTACGTGAAATAAAGCAGAGGTTACACATCTGGGGACGTTAGTTCCGTAGTGACCATACATTTGCACGGTGTGTGTGTGTGTGTGTGTTGAGAAAAAAACCGCGAGAGAAACGTTCCTCATGTGCGACTCACGACGAAGCACTTCGACTCGTCTCCGATGCTGAAACGTTGGTATCTGGACTGCACGATAAGCGCGTTTAGTAGCGTTTCAGACCGACTTCCCATTTCCGTCTCACCGGTCACTCGCGAACGGTGTCGATAGGCGACATCAGATAATAACTGTTAATATATTAAAAAACAAACCAAAAAAACTGATCACAGGCAGAGTATGAAAACAGCAAAGTCATGGACGGCCATGCTGGATGATGAAATCGACACCGGGAGCGCCTTATAACGCGCAATAATGAGATTCAAGCAGGATTTTGAGCTCGGGGCCTGAGAGTGCCGCAGAGGCTGATTTGTGAGGAAGGTGAAGAAATTGAGGGTCAGGTAATAACTACGAAGGCGCCGAGTGTATGGATAATTTCAGACCGAATGTCTCAGAGCGGTGGTGAGAGTGCGGAGAAGTCAATGACACACTCGTTCACCTTCACTGCTGTTTAATATAGACTAATGCCCAGGGTGTGCTGCTCAGGATACAGGGTTTATTCCCTGCCTATATTTTATACCGCTGCTTTTGGAGCTTCAAACCTTAATCAGAGATCTCGAAACAACAAGAGGTGGGGTTTTTTTTTGGTTTTTTTTGGTCTAACAAGGTTTACTCTTAATGCACGGACATTATCCGCAGTCGCACCTAACGGACAGCTATAAATCAACCTGTTTATGATCATCAATATTTGCCCACAATGACCGTAAAGCCACGATATTTCACGGTACACGAGGTGAGATAAGCCGTGAGATAAGCCAGGCGAGCCTTTTATGGGGGCTGTGCTGAGAGGAACAGCAGATGCGTCCGCATGTAAAAGTAATTGTAAACGTTCAAAGGAAATTCCCCGCAGTCGGTGGAGGAGGTGTCCGGATTATAGTCTACAGTCTATGATCAAATAATCCTCCACATTAGCCTACACGTTCTAAAGACGATCATGGAAAGAACATTGTTCCGCATGTTCCTTGTATAGTTTTGTATTAAGAACACGTTTTATTTATTTATTTTCGAGTAAAAACGAGTCACGGTTACGACGTGTTCGAATGTTCAGGTTCCACCACAGCCGTACCGAGAAGCCGATCCTGAGACTGAAATGCTGCCCGACACGATTAAACTTCCATCCGCCGGCCGGGTCACGTGGACGCGAAACACGTTTTTCGCTTCGGGTGAATCGTTTCTGCCGTACTGAATCGACTCCGAAGCTTTGAAAGCGACTCAGTGCCGAGAATCGAGGAATCGACTCTTTTTGGAATCGATTCCCAGCACCCAGAAAGCGAGATGGTGGCTTGACGACCTGACGCACACCGTGTAAACAAAAAACAACCCAACAACAAAAAGTAAATGCTTATAAGCCAATTGATTCAAATAGCTTCCCTAGTGCATTAATGAACACTGAACGAATAATGTTCCGTGCTAATGCACTGTTAACACAGAACATTAATTATGACTACAATACGCGATGCAAAATAAACAAAAGAAACACGACAAAGCGCTGCAGTGAGCATGAATCTCACACACACACACACACACACACACACACACACAGCGTTTTAATGCATGGGAGGAGCTCACGAAGCCCATCAGATGAATAAGTGAACATCCACTTGACTCGACTTACTGCCATCAGTGAAGTGAAGGCGGAGAGCAATAAAGACGGCAGAGAGTGGATTTTACTCACTGGTAGTGCACCCATGAGGGCCCTAGCGTCTTCTTAAATTGAGACAGACCCACGATGTCGATGTAGATGAGCTCCACCACTTTATCACCCTGCGTGGGACAGCTGGACTTGTTTCCCATCACCTTCCTCATGATCCTGCGGCGAGACAGACAGACAGACAACGGTGAAGGTTATGAGAACATCTAATTGACAGTCTCATACTGAGTGTGTGTGTGTGTGTGTGTGTGTGTGTGTGTGTGTGTGTTCTCACTCTTTAAGCTCTGCGATGGAGGCTGAGATGCGGATGTCATGGCCCAGCAGGTATAAAGTGGTGATGAGGTCACTCCACTGCACCAGTTCTCCCAGTGGACCCCCGCTGAACGCATTCTCAGCTATCTTGAAGCCAGACTCCTTCGTCAGCAGGCCCAGATGCACAAGGATCTAACACACACACAAACACACACACACACACACATCCTTATTAGTGTAAATCCTTGCACATGCACACAGGTCCAGCTGTGCGTCACTACCGCAAACCTGTTCTCAACTAAGATAACGAGTGCGGCCACTGAAGCCCTCGCTTCCGGCAGTCTGGAACGGTTCTGCGATCTATCATATATATATATATATATATATATATATATATATATATCAGTGTTTGTTAATTAATTAATTAATTAGCTGTAGCACCAGCTATTTCGAATCGCTCGTTGTGATACGGGTGTGTTTTTATATAAACGAGGTATGTCCGTGAGACGGCGAAGTCTTCTGCTATAAATGCACCTGATAATCAAGACTAGCTAGTTTCCTGGACGCTCTCCTTCACTGCGTACGCTTTTAATCCATCGTGTATTCCTTTGCCCTTTCATTACACCTTTTTTGGTCTTTTGTTTGTTTCTTCTTTGCTCTCTCAGGCTCGTTTGTTTTGACTGGCTCGAGTGTATATTCCATCCTGCAGCTCTTACTTCCTGTGTGTGTTTGGTTCTGCGCGACCTTTCGACGGTCCGCTGTTGCGTCTGTCCTTCTCCTTGATTCGCTCTCCTAATTCTTAGTTCTTTGTCGTTTGTTTGTCATTCGGCGGCGTTTGTTTTGTCTGTACGGTTAATCCCCTGCTCTCTGTAACGCGTATCTGTTATTCTAAGTGTAATAAGTGTGGCAGGCTGTGAAGGAAAACCCTTCACATTATTAAAGAAAACAAAAGGCGAGGGGGAGGTTGGGGGGGGGGGTCGGGGAGGAGAGATCTCATTACGTACAATTCTGCCCAATTTGAAGGGCGTATAAGTATATAACGATCAAATGAACAATGCCCGCTTTGATATTAGTTTCATCACCCGAGGTAAAAGACGATAAACACGAGCCTCAAATAACCCCCGACTGGTTTAACCGGATTTAAACATTTAAAAACGTCGCCGTCGGTCCGGAGTGCGTCTCCGTGATCGTCTCTGGTGATGATGTGGGGTGTAAAGACCACCGCGGTGTTTCACAGCTGGCATCCGAACCCGTCAGACTTCCATGCGTTTCTCTACGGCATGCGGCTAACCAAAAGCAGACTCAAATCATGACCAAATCACGCGTAGCTAGAGCGGTGAAAGGAAATTCTCTAATACCGTGAACTGCTATTACGACACCTTAGATACGGGGAACACTCTCGTCACTCTCGTCACAGCTTCTGTCTGTGCGTTTCTGTGCTGTCGAACACCTACGATGAACGTATTCATTTCCTTACCTCTTTTAATAAGCTGATCAACTGCCGTCCTTTATTATAGCCGACACCTTGTTTTCTGTGCCTTGGGAAGCGTTAATTTTGTGGTGTGACCGTGTGCCGTGTGCACCTGCACGGCTAGAGACCCGCCCACGCAATGCCGTTATCAGTGTGTATAAACACTCCTGTTCTAGACGAAGTAAACGGGACGTCTCTGTGAACAGCAGTGCGTGTTCGTGTTCGACCCCCCAGGCCCGAACGCTCTGGGGTCAAGCACACTTTCTCGCTCGCAGCACAGAACGAAGCGTTAATAGAACAGAAAGGCTGAAAAGGCATCGAGATTCCTTTATCGCTAACAAAAGGGGTTACACGTCTGCAGGCAGATTTATTTATGCGATTTTATTTTTTAAACTGAGACGCTCGTTAAGCGAGCTTATCTTTGGGATACTGGACGTTTGATCTCCGTGAGCTGAGATGAAATCATAAAAAGGCTCGAAACATTTCGCGTTATGTGTAACGAATGTAGAAGATATATTCAAATAATAATAATAATAATAATAAAAAAGTTCCACTTTTTGAATTACATGACAGAATTTTTTTCACTTTTCCACGAGATAAACATTTTTGAGATGCACACACACACACACACACACACACACACACACACACACACACACACACACATATATATATATATATATATGTTTCAGATTCTTCTTTAGGTCTTTGATGAATGTTCTCTGGTTGTTGTTTTCATTCACTCTTCATCCGTCCTTCATCGCTCCTTTCATTCAGCGTTCCGTGCAGTTCTCAGCTGCTTCACTTCTTTCTCCTGCTCATAACCTCCTTCATCTTTTTTTTTTTTTTTGTCTGTGTGTGTTTGCTGTTTCCTAAATCTTCCTGCTAACCGAATAAAGTTAAAATAGAAAATACTGCAGCCGATTACATAACGGTTCGTGATGGGAATTTAGAGTGTGTGTGTGTGTGTGTGTGTGTGTGTGTGTGTGTGTGTGTGTGTGTGTGTGTGTGTGTGTGTGTGTGTGTATCCGAGCTCGGTGCTGACGGCTAAGATGCTGCACCACACATGCATCATTTTCAGCGAGAGCCGTGGATATTGGATTGAGATCAGGTGTCCTGTCGGCGAGGGATTTAGACGGAGAGGATGAAGTGTGACGGGTCGGGCCGAGTGAAAATCACATCGCTGCAATTAACTTTGCGGTCGCGTCGGGTTGCGATGGCTTCCGGAAGGTTCTACGGAGAAAACCTGCGGTTTGGAGTCACGGTGAAATCGGTCCGTCGGAGAGTTGTGCTCGTCACTTTCAAAAAATGTTGTTTTTTTTTTGACACACACTTTATTTACTTTAGCACTCAATTGTTTAAAATGACCCTTCCAAATCAGTGTCTCCTCCGTGTGTGTGTGTGTGTGTGTGTGTGTGTGTGTGTGTGTGTTTGGGTGGTTGCCACGGTGGTTGGCTGCAGGTGAAAGAGAAGAGTCCCGTCGCACATGCTCTCGAGGGAAAGAGTGTTCTGGATGGCACGCGCGCGCGTGTTCGTCTCTCGGCACGACACGTGTGTGAATTATTCAGCAGAGCGTGTATTATTTAAAACCGGCAGGTACACGCCACGACGGCGTTCCCGCGCTCCTTCCCGATACGGAGCTCCCGAAAACAAACGCCGCACGGCTACGGAATCGGGATAACACACTGATGCACTGTTTCTACTCAAGACGAGGTGTTCGGGGAATTGTTTGTCCCTTGAGGAGGAGAGGAAAACAGAAGAGAGGAGGAGACGAGGGACGAGAACTGGAGAGGAAAGACAGGGTGTATTTACAAAAAAAAAAAAAGGAAATGAAAGATATGGGAGGGGCAAGGAAATAGAAAAAGAGAGGAAATAAGGAGGCAGGAAACTAGAGGAAGGGAATAACCGAGAAAATAGAAAGGAGAGGACAAGAAGGAGGAGAGAAATGGAAGACGATAAAAAGGAGGAAAGAGTGAGAGAAGGAAGAGACAAAAAAAATAAAAAAATAACGAGGTATGAGAAGAGAAATAAGAAGAGAGATAAGGTATGAAACGAGTAGAGAAGCAAAGAACGAGAAGACGAGATGAATAGACGAGAAGAAACGAGAGGAGGAAAGAAAAGGAAAGTGCGATGAAACAGGAAGTGACAGGAGAAGGAAAAAAAAAAGGAGACGGGATAAACAGTCCTACTCTTAAAAGGCGAGAAGATATGGGACGGGGTGAGGTGAGACGAGCAGGTGTGATGAGACGGGAAAGGACTGATCAAGCGTAGGAGAGAAGAAGGAGAGGAAGAAGACGGAAGGAGAAGTGCACCTTCTTTCGCTTGCGGTTGCGCAGGTCTTGTTTGAGACTGAGGGAGTGCACGGCGCTGAGCCACGGCTCCTCCATCCGCTTGATCCTCAACATCATCCAGCGGAACTCCTCACGCCGTGACATCACGCGGTACAGCTCGTCCAGACTCGTCCGGATCTCCAGCTGAAACGCACGATACGCCGTCACACACTTCCACGTCCTCACAGACGGTACAGAAACCTACTCCGTGACTCTGAACACACGTTCTACAGTCTTTCAAGTTACGCCTTGAAAAGGGGCCTCTCTTATTTGTTTTTTTGCTTTAATGGATGCTTAACACTTTGAAACTTTTTGCACGAGCTGAGAGACTGGTTTTTAATCGCACTCAGCCTGCTCCTGAAGGAATTCCTCCCCCAGGCTGTTTCCCCCGCCGTTAAAGCCAAATAAAATGTAAATAAAATTCTTCCACTGCGGCGTAGTTATTAACCCTCCGCTTCATGAATGATTACGTTCAAACTTTTGAAAATTTTTTAAAAACTTTTATGCATTTTTATTAGTTTTACTAGTTCAAGTAATATAAATATATTTAATAAAGTTTGATATTTTTTAGGGGGGGGGGGGGGTAACTGGTAAATGGTTGCCATATGGCAACAATGTACAAGGGTGGAAAGTATCATATAGTCAAAAATAAGAAGAACAACAACAACAACAACAACAACGCATCTTCCCGACTATCATCAGTGGAGTGTTTAAAAAAAAATCTAAAATTTCTTAAATAAATAAATAAATAAATAAATAAAATTCTAAAAAAGCAAAACTACCTACTGTAGTAAGTGTGTAAAAGTTAGGACGGATTTACTCACTCAAAATATGTACAAAAAAAAAAAAAAAGACATCCAAACATGTTTTGGGTGAAGTATCTTTTTAAAGCGTCATAACATTTAGAAAAGAAGGTGCAATTGCAAACACGTCTGAAATTCCGGCACGGAGGATCCGATTCGGACGATTCCGCACGCGGGATTAAAAGCGTGTAGACTCTGCATCCTTCCTCGGTTATCAACCTATAAGGAGCTGTGTTATATTTTAAGAACTGCTGCGCCTTTAAATCGTGCTACGTTGCGAGACTCACAGATTTCTCATTTACTGTCTTGTTAAAACGAGCTCCGCACGAGCCGCTCCACTCTGACTGCGGGATTCATGAAGATTTCGATTCCAGCCTCGCACCTACTGTGATCGCCTATTTCATGTTTGTTCTGTTTCAGCAGCGTAACATTACAGGCTTATTAACGTTCAACTGCTTTTATACACTAGCGCGGACAGACCCCTGTGTGTGTGTGTGTGTGTGTGATGTCACAGAAGAACACACTTACCCGTCCCTGTTTTTCAAAATCGTCATTAGCGTTGCTGCCCCTCCACGGCAGACGAGGACACCAGTTCTCCACCTGGGAAAAATACAATAAAAATCACACTCTGGTTAGTGTGTGTGTGTGTGTGTGTGTGTGTGAGTGTTTTTTCCACAGTGCGTCGACGAGCACGTAAAATAACTCTCATTTTGTGAAAAATCACGTGTCGTGCTGTCGGCTTTGTGACCTCTGAGACTCTCGGCTTCTACCTCTGTCTTGCCTGTGCTCGTCTTTTCCTCTCTGAATGCGGTTCATTACACCATCATCCATCTGATCACCAAACACACAAACACACACACACACACACGCACGCACATACTGTTCTGCATGACTTGTGTCAGCTATCAAAACACTCGTGTTTTTTTTGGCCGTCTCCCAGCAGCAGTGCATCTGACCTACACCGCCCCACATCATATCTAACAGCAGGTACGTTTCCAAAGACTCTGTGTGTGCAATGCTAGAAAAGGCTTTTAAAAGGAGTTCGCTATTTTTTCCAGCAAAAACAACAACATTTAGCTAACATCACACAAGCGGATGATGTTAGCTAACCAGCGTAGGTTAAGTATCTAGCGGTAGACACGATTACATGAAGCAGGAGACGTATTTCACCTGACTGAACAGACCACGTCTATACTCTTTTACGAGAAGTGTCCGGGGATTTTTAATGACCACAGAGAGTCACGACCTCTGTTTGACCTCTCATCCGAAAGACGGTGATGTTTTTACAGTATAGCATTAGGCCCCAGACAGACCACAGGGTGAGCGCCCCCTGCTGGCCTCGCTAATACCACTTCCGACAGCAACCTTAGTTTTCCCCAGGAGGTCTCCCATCCAAGTACTGTCCAGACTCAACCCTGCTTAGCGTCAGTGGGAAACCAGTCAAGAGCTCTGGCATACTTATAAATTACACCATATAATTGTACAAAAATGCTGTCGCAATTAGCTGCACCGGCTTTCATTTTCAGGTCTTTATGTGCACAGGTTTTATACACGGTTATGAAACGGACCTGTTGCTCCATTTAGACCCGAGTGCCTATAATTACACAGTCAATACGCAGTGTCAAATCATTGCATCTCGGTTTAGATGGCAAGTCGGGCGTGTTGCTTGTAGTTCGGCTGTCTGTGTCGCAAACGTTCCGACGAGAAACGGTAGCGTCTAAAGATAGCTTCTAAAGAATATAATAGAAAACATTTGAATAATCATACACAGTACGACGCAATAAACTAAGATAAATACGATGAAACAAGTACCACAAAAAATATTGTAAACAAGAGGGAAAATAGAACACACACACATTCCTATACACATGCACGCGTACACAATTTTTTGTAATCCAGTAGTGTTTTGATATCATAAAGCCCGATAAAAGGTCATTATTGTGATCTCGTTATATATCCTCTCTCATAGTCACTGGATAAACACTGGATCTCCCATCCAACCATCTTCCAGCAGGCTTTGTTAAGACCATCACACACACGCAGGCTGTTGGAGCGGGTACAGTCGCCGGAGTGTGTGGTTTCTGGCGTGTGTGTGTGCTGCTGGCTGCAGCTAATGTTCCATGCTGT
This sequence comes from Ictalurus punctatus, assembly GCF_001660625.3. Classification (NCBI taxonomy): domain Eukaryota; kingdom Metazoa; phylum Chordata; class Actinopteri; order Siluriformes; family Ictaluridae; genus Ictalurus; species Ictalurus punctatus. The sequence continues at coordinate 1,400,251 of NC_030442.2, read as the reverse complement.
TAATTTGCCTGCTTTCAGTCATCCGCTTAAACAGGCTTTTACTACCCATCATTCATCACACACCGACCCTGTGACCATCTCCACTCACATCAATTATACATCCCATTACTGACGGACAGAGGGAGGAAGAACTGGAAGGACGGAGAGAGAGAGAGAGAGAGAGAGAGAGAGAGACAGAGAGGTAGTGATAAAAAAGAGACAAGAAAATGGAACAAGTACAGGAACAGAAGAAACGACATTAGCTGGAGAGAAGAGCACGATCAGTCCGTCTGCAGTCGCCACAATTTCCTCAGATATCCTGTCACGTTAGCTTGTTTTTACCCAGCCAGGAAATACTTAGCAGATTGTGAACCTTTATTAGTGTAACGTTGTCCCTTAGAGTCAGATTAACCGATATAGCAACTAGTGATTATTAACATTCACTATAAAAACAAACAAAAACAAATCCTCTCAGAAATGCTGTCGAAAAAGCTACAACGAACCAGTTAATCAGAGTCCTAAACATTCAAAAATGACCTAAAGATTGTCAGGTTATCTGGTGTTAGCTAACTGGCTAGCGTTAGGAGTGAAGATTATGAGAAAATAAGAATGTCTCAAGCACCCGTTCGGAAATCCGGTCGATTAGCCGATGTTAGCTAGTTGGCTAGCATTAGAAATGCTGATTATTAGCATCCATTAGTATTATTAAGACTTAAAAGTCCTCGAAGAAACGCTGTAGAAAGAGCCAGCAAGGTAGAGTTAACAATAAGGAGCAGGAAAAGCCAAAGATATGACTTCAAGATTGGCAGGTTAGCTGGCGTCAGCTAGCAGGCTTTAGCAAAATGAAGACGAACAACATTCAGGATGAAAACTTGAAAATCCTCTCAGAAATCCTGCTGAAACAGGGTAAGGTAGTCAGCTGGCATGAATTTAATAATAAATATTTTGAACATTCAAAAATAAGATAAGATTTGTCCCTAAAATCCTCTCGAGTTAGCTCATGTTAGCTTGCAGGTTACTGTTAGCAGATAATATTATGAATATTTATGAACATGTCCCAGGTATCCCTTCAGGAATCCTGTCAGGTTAGCAGTTGTCCGCTAGATAATCAGTAAAGTTTATTTATGAAAATTTATGAACCGAACATAAACACTGTCATGAAAAAAATCCTGTCAGGTTAGCTCATGTTAGCCGTTAGCATTAATGGTAAAGATCAGTGTAGTTGTCCTCTCTCTTTTGTTAGCAAGCTGGCTAACACAATCTGTGAACATTCCACATACTTTTAGTCTAAAAGTATTCAAGAAATCTTTTCTGCTCTCAGAGATGCTAGCCGAGTCTTCTGCAGTCTGGAATTTGATGATGGATAGAATGCTGCACTGAGAGAAAACACCATTACAGCATGCAGACAAGTGAGGAGCAAAAGATTGGACTTTAAAATGTTGGTTCCTTGTATTCCTGTATTTTGGCATTGGATCACTGTGACCCGTCGTAACCTTTCAGTGGCTGACTCGAAATGTTAATACTATACAAAAATAATAGTTTAAAGCATATAAGTGCCCAGCGCACCATTTGAGAAGCAGACGGCAGATGACTTCCTTCCTACATAACTCGCACACTGTATTGAGTCCAAGATACACCCACCTTCTCATAGACAACCTCCAAGGCACGCCTACTGAGCTTCTCCGATTCCTACGTATGAGCTTGAGAGAGTGTGGTATGAGAAAGTATGGAAACCTGGTGAAATCTGATCAAGCAAAGCCCTATCATTAGTTTTACATGGGGAGGCGGGGTAATCCTCCCTGCAGTCTCCTCTTCAGGAGGTGAAATGCTGCTCAACCGGGGGAAGGTCTGGTGATTGACTTGGCCAGTCTAAAACTTCTCCTGTGTTGAGTTCGGAGTGTGTTTTGGATCGTTGTCGTGCTGCATGATGAAGTTCCTCCTGATTAATTCGGATGCGTTTCTCTGTAATTTTTCAGACAGAATGTTTCTGTAAACTTCTGATTTCATTCTGCTGCTACCTTCATGAGTTCATCATCAATAAAGATCTGTGAGAATGTTCCAGAAGCAGCCGTGCAAGCCCAAGCCATGACACTACCTCCACCATGTTCCACAGATGAGCTCGTATGTTCTGGATCACGAGCAGATCCGTTCTCTCTCCACACTTTGACCTTTCCATCACTTTGGTAGAGGTTCATCTCGGTTCCAGAAAATTTGTGGCTCATTACTTCAGCTGCTGTTCTTGTCCTTGGCCGATCCATTCGGCGTCAGTACACTGATGGTTTCTTTCTTTTTCAGGACATTCCGAATTGTTGTATCGGGCATGCCCGATGTTTGTCCCTCTTTCCTCAGCTTCGAAACGGCTCGCTTTTCTCCCATAGACAGCTCTCCGATCTTCACGTTGGTTTATCCTTTTTAACAACAAACGCCGTCTTCACAGGTGAAACTGAAGACTAAAACCCAGAGTTTCAACGTTCAGAGCTATTTATCCTTAAAACAAAATCAATCTAACATGACACACCTGGGTAACAAGAGACACCCGTCAGCCACACCTTCTAATATTTTTACTCGCCTACAAACTGGGTGGTTTGATAGAAAACGTGCTATGTTCTACAGTACGTCATTTACCACGTCTACATATAAATACCAGGAAATAAAAGCTGAAATTCTAAACTCCCCCCGTTCTGATGTTTGACGTGAACATTACCTGAAGCTCGAATAAACCTTAACCTTAATACCGCAAGATACGTGTCTACTGCAGTGGCATGACCGGTGTGAACATCCCACTCCGAACACCAGCTTCCTCACCCAAATGAAAAGTTGATGTTTTTTTTAATCTAAAGAATAGGCTAATAGGACTGTAAAATGAATCGATGTGATTATGATCATTTGATAAAATGACATTTAACGATCAAATATAATGACTATAACATACAACGCGTCACTAACGCCGTCTCACATGCGCGTGCGAGCCTATTCATATTCACAGTCCATGTGAGCAAGCCGGTTGTTTTGTTATTGTAAGTGTTATTTTCTTCCCAAAATGTGCAGAGGATATCGACGACTACACGCTCTAATGCTTAATCGACCGTCGATAGGTTTTATCGATGAAATCATTACCGACAATGAACCGAACGTCGAGTCATCATCAGCATCCCTGCTCTCGACCTGTATCCGCAGGCTTTCACGCATCGTGCTGCTGCCACACGATTGGCTGAGTGGACCGCTGTATTAATGAGTACGTTATACCCTGTGGGGAAACAGGTTTTCATACAGAGGTCGATTATCTCATGTCAATCAATCCTCATCAACAAGGAGAGGGAAGAATGCTGAATGACGGAGAGTCCAAGATGTAGCTAGAGAAGGAAGAAAAGAGAGCGAGAGAAGCAGAGGGAAAGAAAGATGACGGTTTATACAAAAACGCAGATGGAGAGAAGCAGTTGAAATGGAAATGCATTCACATTGCCATGGTGACCGGGAGAGACCGTCACCGGCACTGTGTGTGTATGAGAGAGTGTGTGTGTGTGTGTGTGTGGGTGTGCGTACGTACTCAATATTCCAATCCATAATACTACACAGCAGATGAGCATGGTTACAGGTGTGTGTGTGTGTGTGTGTGTGTGTGTTGGAGGAGTAGGAGTGGCAGGGTGCACATGTCCCACATGAGCTCAATCAAAATCCATACGAGCTCAGTTTGTTTACATAATTGCCAAACACTTGCTTAGTCGGTTGTTTCTGTTAATGATGCATGCCATTAAAGACTCAAGGTATACTTGTACTTTTGTGTGTCTGTGTGTGCGTGTGTTTGTGTGTGTGTGTTTATCCTCCAGGCTATGAGTCCTGTGAATATCAATGAGCAGAACTCATTTGAATAGTGGGGAAGGTATGCTTAAGAGAAGGAACAGGGGAGAGGGGGAGAGAGAGAGAGAGAGAGAGCAAAAAAGTAATAACAATGGACAAAGGAAGGATTTTTGCCTTGCCGAGTATTTTGTCCCGAAGGCCGAATCTCATCCGAATAACATAAAAACAAAAAACATTTGGTCAACAAAGAAAGCTGCGGAAAAAAAAAGAAGTGAAAGGACGGAAAAAAGCAGAATGTTTAGGAATTAGGTGCACTTGGTGTCCCCGTGCACGATCCGCTACTGGAGGTCAGCAGTTCATTTATCAATCGGAGGCTTGTACAGGGCCTCTGGGGAACGAGTCAGTCAGTGCCAACACCAGCTGGTTAATGGACCTCCAGCCAAATGATATGCCTGGCGCACCTTCACACAGACCGTATACACGCTGTTCTCTCCAACTGACCCCGTATACCAAAGTGCTGTGGCAAAGGACAAAACGCACCTGTCGTCCTCATTCCGCTTCCTCACGGCAGCGGCAAGAATTAGAGTAGGACACTCGTACACTTGGGGAGTAGGGGAGACGGCGCGCTGAATTCGGACTTTGGACAACACCTCGTCGTGACCTTCCGATACGGGCTACGTGATTCGTAACGCTCCACCGAAACCTCAGTCCTGATTCGTCGACTAATTAATACGTATATTTAGCGAATTCCTACATTACGGACGGCAGGGTGTTGTAGCTCTATTTTCCTAGCAGGTGTTTGTGAATGCATTGTGAATGACGGATTTACCGGTCCATTTAATGCAACAGCAGAAAATGCTAATTAGCATAAAGCTTTAGTCATATTATGGCGCCAAGAGCGCAGTGTGTCCTCGCAGAGTTAAAAGCACAGGAGCAATATTAAGGGCTGGATACATGTTAGCAGTTCTTCATAAGCACCCCGTGGGTGAAAACTCGATAAGCGCACTCTGGCGGTCCGTTAGTTTAACGTTGGGGACATTTTCCCACCCTCGATGAGAAATTACGACGTATAAAGATTAAAGGACATCAGTAAAAGAACAGCATACCCAAGGTGAAGCACGGTGGTGGGAGCATCACGCCTTACGGATGCTTTTCTCCAGACAGAATTTGGGATTTAATCAAGGTGGAGGGAAGCATGAATGGCTACAAATGCCAGTCGAGTTTAGTGCAAAACATTCAGGCGTCTGCTAGTCAGCTGAAGATGAAAAGGAATTTCACCTTTCATCACGGCAACGACCCAAAACATACTGCACATCCAAATCAACAAAGGAATGGCTTCACCAAAAGAAGAGAAATGTTTTTGAATGACCTGAAGCGGGCTGTGCGCAGGAGATCACCGATCGACCGATAATCGATATTTCCCCCGATATTTCAACATTTTTCCATAAATCGGTTATCGTTTTTTTTTTACTATCGGATCCACCGATGAATGGCGCATCTTGTGGCCGTTTTGAGAACTGCACGCAGGACCGCCATAATCAGCCATTAGATGCGTTACATAAATGCTCGATATGTAGTTTAATAAGCGGCTAAGAAATAGAGACAAACTCATGCAGTCGTGTAATGTGTTTACCTCACCGAAGCGTTTATTTATAAATAAAAGACACTTTAGTAACAGTGCACTTTCATTTTTTTCACACTCTTTCAGACCCCTCTATTAATTGGTGTATAAATACGAGTTTTGGTTCGTTTTCTACGTCGGTCGATCTCTACAGGAGATGCCCTTACAATCTGACGGATCTCGAAGATTTTTGGAAGAAAACATTGTTTCCCACTTTATTTGTAAACGGTGAAATTTCACAGTAAAGATGGGAAACGTTCTGACATGATTTATCTTTTGATAGTTTTATTAGATTTCTTTCCCATTCCAACAGGGGTGTGTAGACTTTTTATATCCACTGTATACCACATTTGAACTTTCGAATGTTGTTTCTCCCTTTTCACTTCTGTAGACTCGCTGTGCTTCAGGTGATACTACTGCACACTTTAGACCCCTATACACTATAAGTATAGGGGTCTAATACTAAATATATATATTGTATATATATATATATATATATATATATATATATATATATATATATATATATATATGATACTTATATATATAAATATAAGTATTTATATATATAAATGGCTCCTCCATCACTCAGGAACCAGCTGGTGTGTCAGACGTCCTCAAGAGTCAAACACCGCCCACATGCCACACTCAAACGCTATTGTCTCAAACTTAAATGCACATTTATATCAGTTTCCTCGACTGTTCGTGCTAAACGAAGCTGCTCTCAAGATCAGAAAATGGAGCAGTGCCAGTAGACACCAGGTGATGTGTTACAGATTGGCCTCAAAACATTTTCTTTACCGTTTCTGATTACCGTTACCGTAATCGGGACCGATAACTAACGGATTGCCAGTTATCAGCAAAAATTCAATTCAATTCGATAGATTTTCCCAGTTGCGTTTGTTGTGGGAGCGGCTGTGAAGGATCCGCCGTCATTACACAATACAAGAGCGGCCTCTAGAGGCCAGAACTATCACTGACCAATTTTGTCCTGTTATTTGAAGTGTTTTTTTTTTTTTTAATTCATTTTTGGACGTCTCTGTTTGTATTTGTTATTTGGAGTGTTACTTTTTTGGTTCTGTTTGGATGTATATCATTTATGTACTTTATGATGTATTAATACTTGAAATATATTCATATGTATATATTTATTTCATTTAAAAACGTACAGTACATTTTCATGGTACAGTCGGTACTGCTTATTTTTGTCATAAATTTCAGCAGTATTTTACTGTGAGGGTTGCGTTTGGATTAAGAATCAAATCAGCTTTTCAGTTTACTTTCATAAAAATAAATAAATAAAATAAAATAAATAAATAAACAAACACCTCCAGGTATCGGGTCAAAATAACCCGAACATAATCTCATGAATTTATGATATTCTACACCAATATTTTTGACACCGAGTCGAGCATGTAGAGTTTTACTGTATACTGGGGGGAGGAACAAAAATCAAAAAGGCTACTGGATGTACTGGCTATAAAAGCATGAACTCACCTCGCTCAGGTAGATGAAGAAGCTGCACATGGTTCCGTCCACGCCATAATTTGCATAGCACGCATCTGAACGCCACATGTCCTTCATCCACTGAGGACGAGAAGGAGCAGAAAGAGAGTCAACCTGGAGCAGCCAAGCTCAAATGGTCAACACTTATCATTACTTTTCTGTTATATTATTAACTCGATGACACTTTATGACCTGGACACTTTATTTCACGAAGACTTTATGACTTTATGCCGCTACCTCACCTACTGCCTTGCTGATAAGAGTGTGTTGTTAGGAGTTGGTGTCTAATGGCATGTGTAATTGTCTGCGGGACAAAACAATTTCCCTTCAGGGATCAAAACAGTTCTGTCTGTCTGTGATCACACCCAGTGTATGCCCTTGTGCGTCCTCTACGCCACATGATGCAGCAGTTACCACGGTGACTTTCACATATGAAACGGTCTATATCTAGCTAGCATGATAACCAGCTAGTGTACTAATTCATTTGGAGTAGAGACAAGGAATCAGATATGGACAAATTCCATACATCATCAAACCAGCCCGTCGCTGAGGATTTTTCTAGCACACCTCCGCGGTGTTTTATTCCTTACATGGTTCACTTACACCGGTCATTTCTACATAAAAAAAAAAGACCTTCTGAACTTCTACATATTTAATGTGCTGAAGTACAAGCGATCCGACTTCGACCTCGACATTTCGCTCATCCTAATACGGTTACGTCCTGATAATACGAGCGCAGTGAAGGACGTATTGATTGGAGTCAGCGTGGCTCAGAGCGCTCTTATTGATTATGCACCTCAGATGATCATGATGATGGGGGGGGTGAAGATTTGCTGACCTCAGTGGCTCAGCGTAACCCAAGTAGCAACGGAAAGGAATAAGACCACTCAATCTGAAACTATACTCCTTTCTGGAACTCTCTAGAGGTCTGGGTATGTTCAAATATTCAATGTCATAGCTCCAGTGTCTGGAATATACCGTATCATTTCCATCATAAAAAATGATATTCGTATACATGTAAGTGGATCATTAAACAAAGCGCTGGAATTTCAAGCTGATGTCCGTGATGCACTTGAGAAATGGGCTGATTGTTGTAAATGGTGATATTACTGAGATAAAGGACGGACGTTGAGCCACGTTTAGTTCGTTAGGGGGTAAGTGTAGTAAGTGTTTCGAAACCAAGATATCGGTTGGGAAACACTACACGTACCCCCTAACGTACTAAATGTGCTACTACACATTTATCCAACTACAGGTTGAACACATTTCAGCATCTTAAGAAAAAAAACAACAATTTTTTTTAAGGGGTAGTTCACTCAAAAATGAAAATTCTGTCATCGTTTACTCACCCTCCTGTCGTTCCAAACCTGTACGCATTTCTTTCTTCTGCGGAACACAAGAGAAGATATTTTGAAGAATGTCGGTAACCAAATAGTTTTGGTGCCCATTGACTTCCATTGTATGGACAAAAAAAAAAATATATATATCTTCTTTTATGTTCCACAGAAGAACCTCAGTCATACAGTTTTGGAAGGGTGTGAGGGTGAGTACATGACGGTTTCTAGAAAAGTGCTGAAAGTGTAGCAGGTCACTTGTGAAAACCTCGCACGAACCGCGCACGGACACTGATTTGAAGAAGTGATACCGCTTTTGTCAAGCGGGTTCACCGGGAATAAAACACTCGGAGGCATGACGCCGCGGGAAAATAATCAACGACCGGGTGATGTGATGAAGAGTTACTGTGACCACCTTGACGTTGATTCCGATTCCTTTTTTATTATTATTTTCATTGTTATTTTGTCTGGTGATTGGTACATTTAATGCTGTAGAAGTGAAGATCTGAGAAACAAGTTCTGCTGCTACCGGTCGTGTGTGTGTGTGTGTGTGAGAATGAGAACCAGTGTAAAGCGCTTTGCGTGATGTACGCTGAAAAACGTACTGAACATACACAGCACCGACACCGGAGACTCCTTCCTATACATGTTAAATAAACATCTCATCACCTGATCAATGCATACACACTTCCCAGTGCTAAATAAAAGCACCTTTTGCACCACAATTAAAAGTAGGTGGGTTTTAAAAATTATTATGATTATTATTATTATTATTTTAAATCATAGATTAAAGCAACAATACTGCAAAAGCATGTTTAACATTTCATTTCTCAACACACCGACACACTCTTCTACAACCGCTAAAGGTGTCATTCTTTTTTCCCGTCTAAGTCGCCACGGCAATTATGAAGCAGGAATACATCTGAACTCCGTTTTCAATTAAAGTTTCAAATCACCTAAAGCCAATCATTACTGCTATTAACCACGGAGCGAATTTACATTTCTCATTACGAGATGAACGTGGCTGAGAGAAATGGAGCGGCGCAGATTTGGATGGGATCATAATCGAGGCTTGGAATTTCTCAGCAAAGCGTCCACGGCGAAGATCATCTAACTGAAGAGTCTGGGTCTCGATCGTGAATGAATACAGAGGCTGGGAACAAAAAAAACAAACAAAAAAAAAAAAGAGATGAATGGAGGGAAGGAGGAGAACAGGCGTACTGAAAACGTTGGGAATTTTTTGGGCTTCTGTGGAACCGGAACGCAATCGCAAACTCCTTGCGTAAGAAGGCGGTTTGCGCCGTCCTCCACGTGCGGATTAATCTAATCGGCTCTAAACAGTAAATGACACCGAGAGTGTATTAACTGTTTACTACGGTATATACTATGCCGCTTGGAAGGCAGCCCAAGTATTCATGACACTGAGGACAGAATAATCTCTTGCACTTCACTCGGGACTACAGCAGCATTAGAAGAATAACAGTTTATTGCACACATCAAAGTGAGCGTCAGTTGCGTACTAAAAGCTGTGTAATAGTAACAAAGATGGATAGCTGTTAGGAATAAAACCCTTGGGGTCATGCAATCCGAAGAAAATAATAAACAGTGGAGTAATGCGACGCGGCCCGGCGCAAAGTGGAGTAACCGTTACGTCCCACGAGTCGATTATTTCCCTAAAACCGCCAATGATTTAGCTTTTATTCATTTAGAGTTACATTTAAGGTTTGTTCCTGTTACCACTTACAGTCCGCTCCGAAACCTTCTTTCTTCAGAACGTTCCGAAGTCAGTCTGTACAGGATGCTGGTAAATGAGACCTTTTAGCTGTACTCGTGTTCGACGCACGTGAATCAAAGAGGGCTTTGGCTGAATGCACGTCGTGATGATGTCACACGACACGTCTTGGCCTAAATCTGCGGTAATTTTTTAAAATCGCGAGCTCTTCTGAACATTGTGGAGTTTCAAATTCCTGGAGGGACGGCATGTTGTCGTACTGGCTATGCACAATGTCCGTTCAACGCATCTTGATAGATTTCCCCTCTTTTCTCAGCTTCAAAACGGCTCGCTTTTCTCCCAGAGACGTCTCTCTGATCTTTATGTTGGTTTATCCTTTTTAACACCAAATCATGCGGTCTTTTCGCAGGTGAAACTGAAAGCTAAAATCAAGCTCTTCGGGAACTACTTTATTGTTTAGACAACCAACCGGACCGGACACACCCGGACACACCCGGGTAACAAGACGCACTCGTCAGTCTGACATGTTTGCTCGAAATAAACGGAAACCAAAACTGAAACTCTCGTTCTTATTTTTTGTTCTCAAAAATTCACCTGAATTGCACTGGGTGTTCCAATGCTTTCGGAGAGGACAATTATAAACAACCGTTCCTCACGGTTACAGAACGTTCTTTTTAAAACCCGTTTAGGTGGCGTGTCAGCCATACCAAGTCCTCGAGTAAGATCATACTATAGAAACTATAACATATTAGCATGAGTGCTTTAATATAAACATCACAGCCAGAACTTCTGAACCGTGCTGTTATAGAAAAATTAACCAACACCTTCTGACCAATCAGTATTGAGCATTCAGCGCCAGGGTATAAATAAAAAGTTATCTGTTTTTATGATATCACCTTGCTGTGGGAATATTTGCATGCCCATTGCTGATTAAAACAACAATTTGCATTTGAGCGTTTACTTTTTAAAAAACAAAACAAAAACAGATGATTCCCGTGTCTCTGCGGAGCGTTCCGGGGACAGGACATGGGAGCAGATAGTGTGTGTAATAGCAGACGTGTCGAGAGGCTAGTTACTGTGTGCATCTGTGTGAGTTAGTAACCAGATAACAAAAACGAGGGCGTTTTTAATCACTAGCTTCTGGTGTGCAACGTGATATCAGTTCCCCCGCACGCAGATACGCGTGTGCTTAATGAATGGTGTGTGTACGCCGTTGTGGGGCACTCGCACACCATCCGTCACCTGCTCAAACGAAACCGGTCCATATTGTGATTCCTGAGCAGGTAAATCTGATTATAACTAAACAATATGAGATCAGTGTGTGTGTGTGTGTGTGTGTGTGTGTGGGGATGTACGTGTGGATGTGTTCACCTTCATTTTGCCCTCACAGTGCGGGAAGCCGTCAAGAGGTGGCAGCTCACACTTTTCCTGTGCTCCACTAAGCAGGTCTAGCAAGAGAAAGGAAAAGACAAAAGGTCAGTGGTGTTCTTTATAATCATCATCGTCCTCGTCATTGTTCAAGAGAAACTCGGATGACTTTCAAAGATTCCAGACTTGAGTTTAATGCCAAAGGTGATTAAAAGTCGAACAATGGATATGAACTATTTTATTTCATTTATTTTTAAATATAAATATTTCACAAAAAGGCAAATATGTCCATGTTAGTGAAAGCACTGCATGTAATAATAATAATAATAATAATAATAATAATAATAATAATAATAATGAGCTGCAAGTAAGGGTCCAAGCAATTTCAGGCCCCTCCCCTGAAAGAAGACCAGAAGCCATTGGGAGCACCTGTCCCCTACAGAGATGCACTAAATCTGATAGCAAAACGTAAAGCCACTGTTGAGATATAACCACTTCACTTCCTGCTTTCGTCAGCCCTCCCAAAGTTGCAAATGAACACAAAAAGTGTTGGCTAACATCGGGTCGTGTTGCTAAACAGGTACGCCTGGTTTCTTCTTAATACATAAAAAGCGTTGGTGACAGAATGTCCTCACTTCCTGCCTGGTGAGTGTTTGAGTGTTATTAGACTAACTGCCCACGCATAACAATCCAAGGAAATGGGTTTAGCTGTGGACGGTGATCAAATTTCATGATGATTAGACAAATTATCCAAGAGAAGACGTGAAGCGAAAAAAAACCCCCAACAAAAATATGAGTTCCTGTTTGGCAAATCACAACCTAGTTATACACACACACACACACACACTCACACACACACACACACACCGAAATCAATATCTGACGTTGAGAAAATTATGAGCAATTTGACTAATTTGTGAATTACTGCCCCAACTAGAGGTGAATTTTGACGCGTATGTATAAAGTTTTATGTTTGTTTGTTTCGGTGATTATCGGGGTCCAAGCACGACATAACCAGCGCTATGTAGTGTGCAATGCCGGAAAGAATCATATAGTCAAAAATAACACGAAATGCATGAGGTTACAATTACAATTAAAGTGGCAAGCAGCGTTTAAAGGGGCCAAGCACCAAAGGCACAGCATGCGCAACGCGGAGCCTGAAGGACACGAAGAGGAGAACTAGAACGTACATGAATGAATAAAAGATCTCAGTTCAGAAGCGCAGCTGAGAAGAAGATTGAACAGGAAATGAACAGAACAGAGGTGTTTATTTACATGCTAAGAGGTTGAAAGGGTGCAGCAATGCCGAGCCGCAAAAGAAAGGAACCGAATGACATGTTGAAGAACTTGCACCACATGGGAATCGAACCCAGGCCCTTTAGTTTATCACAGAAGCTTGTCGTTTATCAGACACTGAGCTCAGCATTCATTTGCATATGCAAATGAGCCCAACATCTTCCCAGACAGAAGTATAAGTGCATTGAGGGTTTTTCCCTCCTCCCCCGGATGGAGATTTGGACCGACACATAGTGTTGTGCTCTATGGGTATATATTGATGTTTAGAAATATTAGTAAGAAGAAAACAAGTTGTCAAGATACGATCCATTGGAATGGCAGGAGGAAAGATCCAGTTTACGCAAGACCAAGGGTGTGGAACCGTCAAAGGTCCCCCGGGTGTTCACTGCAATGTGCGACGTCCTGGTAAGAAGGCAACCTCCAGATAGTGAGTTGTAAACAGGAAACGTGACATGTAGCAGAACAGCTGCTGCTTAAAAAAACAAAACAAAAAAAACTCAGTTGATGAGCTATATTTAATCATTGCAAACCAAGAATCTGGGGGATGGGATTAAAAAAAAAAAAGAAGGTATGATTGATTCAATATTAGATCTTTGAGACATCACATTATCAACTGACTGTCTGAACAGCAGGGCTGCGACGCTAGCAGCATGTCATAACACAAGCATTTAAATATATTCTAGGTGCAACACAAGTAAGACTGGATTATACAAAGTGATGTGACTCTGAGGCGTTCGCACAGGAACCTGCAGAAAAAGTGAAACCCAGTTGCTTCATCTAAAGCTACAAAAATAGAACACTTCCTGCCAGCCAGACAAAGATGAGATTGAGTGTCTCGAAAGCGCTTAACGCAAATAAGCCCGGTTCCAGCACATTGTAAACAAACACTTGATAAAGAGAACGCTGCTCGTATTCTCAGTGCATGTTTAGAAAACAGAAACATCCATACGTAACGGAGACATGATTGGGCCTCTTGGGAGCCAATTAGCTACTCGTATAAGAATAAAATACTGCAGAGACTATAGCATCTTCCAGCTAAAACATCTCAAACCTAGCATGAGGAGTTCAACGCTAACATCAAACAACACTTCAGGAAAAAATGGATAGGTCCAGGGTGAGTGAAAACAACAGCTCTGGGCCGGTATGTTGCTCTTGGTGATCATCCGTGATTACATGCCATGTAGGTTACTCATTCAGGTATCAGTAGGGATAAGTACCACGGATACGGACATGCCGTATACAGCCCCAAATCCAAAAAAAAAAGAAAAGTTGTGACGCTGTGCAAAATGTAAATAAAAACTGAATGCAGTGATTTTGAAATCTCATAAACCCGTGCGGTATTCACGATAGAACATCGTAAACATATCAAATGTTTAAACTGAGGAAACGTACCGTTGTGTGAAGAAAAAAAATAAAAAACGAGGTGATTTTGAATTTGATGGCCGCAACACGTCTCGTCTGACCACAGAACAGTTTTCCACTTCGCCTCGGTCCATTTTAAATGAGCTTTGTTTCTGGATCATGTTCACACATGGCGGTGAACCTCTGCCCATCTTTACTTCTGAAAGACTCCGCCTCTCTAAGATCCTCTTTTTATACCCAATCATCTTACTGACCTGTTCCCAGTCAACCTCCAGCCGTTCCTTTTTACCAAGACTTACTTTCGCAGCCTTTTGTTGCCCCTGTCCCAACTTTCCCGACACGTGCTGCGGCCTTCGAATTCAAGATTACCTTATTTTTCCTTCTTAAAATGATACATTTACACAGTGTAAACATCTGATATGTTTTCTATGGTCTGTTGCGAATAACATACGGGTTTATGAGATTTGCAAATCATTGCGTTCTGTTTTTATTTACATTTTACCTAGCGTCCCTACTTTTTCGGACTTGGGGTTGTACTTCATCTTGAAAGAAAGAAAGAAAGAAAGAAAGAAAGAAAGAAAGAAAGAAAGAAAGATGGTATCGACGCATCGCTACTCTACTTCGTAGTCAGTTTGGAATCACAGTCAGAAAGTCATGTGATCAACAGTCCAATCCAGTGGTCTCCAGGAAACAGAGTTGATCAGATACAAACACAAAGAAATCAGTATTCTTTCTTTTCATTTTTTTTTTTAACCCCAATAATGGCTATGATAAAAATATCTCAAATATCAGTTCTGGCATGAGGCAGCGCTTTGAGCCACATGTGACCGTTCCCTTTAATCCTGTGCCACATTCCATGATTTCTATCTGGATTACAGTCAGGAGTCCATGCTGTTTGCTTTTAGTCAGTTGGAGTGAATGGAAAGTGGCACCGAATACTTCGGAGAGTCTTGCTTCTCGACTGAGAATCGGGCCAGTCGGAGTATGTTTACATTTTTCCAATCATACCCTAGTAATGGCTTAAATCTCTATTCCTTCAAGAGCCAAGCAAAGCTTAGAGCAAGGGGGAAAAAATAAAGAATACAGCCATTTCTGGTTCTAATGGAAGCTTACGGTGTAATAGCTAAAAGCTATTCTATTAACCCGTTCTTTCTGTTGCAGTCCATAGCGACCACGTGACCCACCCGAGGCCACAACTACACATCACTGACAGATCTGGCTTTGTGCGTCAACATACACAGAAGCAGACGCAACAATAGCTCCTGACTGTGAAATCTCCGTGTGTTTGACTAGTGCGGTTTCCTCCTAACAGGAATAACGCACGTCGTCACGATAGTCTTGCCCGTGCAGATTCGTTTGGAAAAGTTACAAGTTGGGTGACATGTTCGCAAGCCTTATTTGGACAGTATCAATTTAATCAACACAAGGAACATAAAACAAACTCCACGGCCACCGTGATCAAGACGGAACGCTTCCCGATGACCGACGAATAAACGGACGTCAAACGTCTCTCGAATCTCCTTCGCTAAAAATTTCCCGATTCATGAAATGTACGTTTCTGATTCGCAATCGCACTACTGGTCACGTACGACCGGAAAGAGACCACCTCAGACCAGTTGTTTTGGTCCACACCACAGCGTGATACCGTGATGTCACATCCCTGAAGAACCACACAGGGTTCAACTCAAATGGACTAAGTGCTGCGTATGTGAAAGCAGCCTTACGGTAAAAGCCTACAGCAGGCCATTAAGAATCCAGCAGACTAAAAACACACACAAACACACTTTTCCATCAGCACAGCGGCCGTGTTGGGTCACAACCTAGCAAACACAACATATTTAAGAACCGGGCCACATTTCCACCGGGGTCAGAGCTGAAACATTACGAATAGGAAATTCTGGGAGTTTCAGGATGAGGGTGTACGCGGGGTTTTGAAATGGTAAAAGATGTGCATACTTCTAGATTAGACGGAGAAGGGTAACACAACACGACACGACACCGCCGTCACTCTCTCCCCTCCACTCACGGCTGGTGTGTGGTGGACGTTCTGGAGCACCGTCACATCATCCAGGTGGATCCTACACACTAGTGGTGGTTGAAGAGATCCGCCCCCCCAATATATATTAAATAACGTGTTGTGTTTTCCATATGGTCCAGTGTGAATAGAACGCACACGCACAGGGTCCTTTTGTCTGACGCTGAAGTGATGCACTCCAGTTCCGCTCCCACAACAGAGCCAGCTATCCTTACCAGCCTGTCCAGTCGCCCAGCGTCCTTCTTCTTTTAACGTTTTAACTTCTAACAGATTCTCCCATCTGTGCTGTGGAGCTCCGGGTTCTACCCTTGGCCCCGTTACACAGACACTTCCATATTTTGGCTATTTCGTGTTGATTTGTGACACAATCCCACTTCAGTCCATTACATTTCCAGAGTTTCCACTTCCAGCCCAGCTGTTTTTTCGTATCGGACCCAAACCGAACCAACTAACTTTTATTTTCCGAAGGGGATGGAAAAGCGAGGCGCGGTTCCACATCGGACACCCGATTCAGTGGAAAGAGCAGTAAACAGAGTGAAAGTACTGCATTAAGGCGAGTTCGAGCCAACATCAGCTTAAAACATCTGCTGCTTTAGTTCTCATTCGTTTCCAGTTTCTAGACTCCAGCGCAGCGCGATATTAAATATGAATAGTCCAATAAAATAATAACGAAATGCACAACCCGAGTATGAATCACCCTTCTAATCACTTTCAGATCTGACGGAGAACAAAAACACAAGCCTGTTAGTACGCGCACACAAACACCCCAACGCCAGCTCCACGGTGCCTTCTTAGCCAGCTGTTCTGCTGAAGCGTTTCCAACGGTTTTAAGAAAACAGAAGGGTTTCTCACGGTGTCAGAGTGCCGTGCTTGTGTTCGAAAAACTACTCCGAGCATACGCAACAGCCGCGTGTCGGCTAGCGCGAAACAGCTGCAAGCTAACCGGTGTAGACGTGAACACGAGATACGTGGAGTGATGGATAATGTCGTCATCGCTAGGATAATCCGTTTGCGATTACTTTAAAAAATAAACCGATGCCGAGCTTAGCTAAGCGGATAAACAAAAACGGGTGACGTTTCTCCAAACAGGACATGTTTGCATAACTAGAACAACATTCCTCTCAACCGATCACGGACATCTGATGTAGTCTGTGTGGGCCTCTAATCGTGAGGCACTTTCCAGAAAATCCTTTCCAGACGCAAAGCTTATCGCGGCGCTCCTTGCGCAATCTTTGGTACAGTACTCAAGTCTGTAGTGTTTCTTTCCACCAGTGCTTTTGATGTTTACTTTCCGCATTTCACATCGGAACATCCCTACTTTTCTCTACAATCAGATATTTGTCAAGTCGTGAGGTAACTTTCGAAATCCGACGACAGAAACGAGACCTAATCCGCATCACGGTCATCCATTCTGTCGCTAAAGTTCATACCGTTTCAGCTAGGTATTAGCATTGCGCTAGTTTGCGCCATCAGAGTTATCATCATGCTAGGACTAAACTGTTGTTGGTTAGCCTTAGCTAATGTTTTTTTTCCTTTTCTTTTTTCCCTTTTGTCTATGATTATTTGCTAGTTTATAAAATAGCACCCCGATCCAGCAGATCGTAGTATTTTGCGCTGTAGTTTTAGATCACGCGCTGAAAAAGGCGCTAATTCACCATCTGAATTAGTATTTGAAATCAGATCGCCGTTTAAGACAGACGTCTTTGTGTCTTGTGAATTT
>NC_030442.2:1375000-1380000 GCF_001660625.3 Ictalurus punctatus | reverse complement strand
GCCAAGAGCTTAACAAATATCTAAAGTCTTTATAAAAAAGTGAACTGTTTAATAATTGTTATTAAAGCTCAGTTCTTAACAGCTGACCACGGTCTCGATAACGTCTCGACAGCGCTCCTGGTTACTGCAGCAAAAACACTAAAAACTTCTGCTGTTCAGGAATGAGCATCAACAATGAGGTTCACAGCGAGTGTGTGTTCGTGTTTACAAGACTAACATGGAGTATTGGCAAAAAAATGTAGAAAGAAAAGAAAGAAAAAGGTAGATACAACACAAACAGTCAAGCCAAATCAAACCAAGCCAACCCCCCCGACCCCTTCCAAAAAAAAATAATAAATCATCCCAAACAAAACCAAACCCCAAAACAAAACCACGACAAAACTCTACCCCCAAAACAAGCCAAACAAAAACAAAAGCAAGACACAACAGTCCCCAAAACACAACGGAGCCCAACCCCAAACCAAGATAACACAAAACAACCAAAAAATAAAACAGAAAGCACCCCCCCACCCCACACCAAAATCAAACTAACGCATAAATAAATAAATAAATAAATAAATACCAAAAAAAGGACATACAATTAAAGAAAACAGTTTTTCAGCAGATTGTTAGAAAGTCGTGAAACAGAAAAATTCCATCACGTCATCGAGCTTAAAGGCTTCCGTGCTGCTGGAAACGATGACCTCCATTACACCGTTACACAACTCCCACTAAAATAAAAACTACAACAGAGACACGATCTGTCTGGAGGTCATGGTTTCACGACCTGTTTATTACTCGCTCCATCTGGAACTCTATTTCTTTCTTTCTTTTTAAACCTGTTCCACGCGAGTGCGTTTCGGAGTGTTTCACAACACGTTACTTCTATCGGTGTCTGAAGATGTGCAAATTCTGAGAACTTCTCCTGTCTACCCCGTACACCACTTGCAATCGTGACCACAAACACACACACACAAAATAGAGAAGCACAACAGTGTACAACCTAGTTATGACTCACAGATCGCATCAGACTGAATGCTGCTGAATGAAATATGAACTCAGTTCACATGGGAAAAAATGCAATTACTATTATTATTATTATTATTATTATTATTATTATTATTATTATTATTAACGTAGCTGTGTCTTCGGGCAATGTGTAAAAATGTCAGACAAGACACGGCAAGTTCCTTCAGGCTGCCAAAATAAAATACCACTGAACTTAACATGCAGTAAAAGAATTTAATTAACTGTGTTCCTGTACCAAACAAACGAGCACCTTAGGTTCTTTCATTTCGCATTTATTCATTTGGCAAAAACTATTTTCTTCCCCCAAAGTGCCCTTTAGACGCGCCAGAATCTAATTACAGCGTGGGGCCGAACAGCTGAGGGCTACGCACCCAAATTCGCCTTTCTGGCAGTTCTGGGATTTGAAGTCCTTCACCGTCACTAGCGACGATGATCTACAACGGTCGTGTTTATTAGGTATGTGAAGCACATGGATTTTTTCTAAAAACAGATTTAGCCTCAGGGTTTGGGCTCCATCTTACAGGATCCTCTGCATGACTCAGCACGCTGAACTTTCTCACCCCGCAATCTCTGAATCTTAAGAACACCAATGTTCAAGCTGAACTAATGCAAAAGTTCCATATCCTGACAGGCTTATTTAAAAGGTCAACTTATGTTAACTCCCAGAAATATTCAGCTTCAACTCTTTTCATATAATAAGGCAAATCGGATTTATTCAGATGTCGGTCATTCAACTGTAATCATTATTCCAACTTACCATCTCATTATTCCAACTTACCATCTCATTATTCCAACTTACCATCTCATTATTCCAACTT
The DNA here is from genome assembly GCF_001660625.3 of Ictalurus punctatus. Lineage (NCBI taxonomy): Eukaryota > Metazoa > Chordata > Actinopteri > Siluriformes > Ictaluridae > Ictalurus > Ictalurus punctatus. Next base: position 1,378,174 of record NC_030442.2, on the reverse strand, counting down.
ACTATCTCATTATTCCAACTTACCATCTCATTATTCCAACTTACCATCTCATTATTCCAACTTACCATCTCATTATTCCAACTTACTATCTCATTATTCCAACTTACTATCTCATTATTCCAACTTACTATCTCATTATTCCAACTTACCATCTCATTATTCCAACTTACCATCTCATTATTCCAACTTACCATCTCATTATTCCAACTTACCATCTCATTATTCCAACTTACCATCTCATTATTCCAACTTACCATCTCATTATTCCAACTTACTATCTCATTATTCCAACTTACCATCTCATTATTCCAACTTACCATCTCATTATTCCAACTTACTATCTCATTATTCCAACTTAGTATCTCATTATTCCAACTTACCATCTCATTATTCCAACTTACCCTCTCATTATTCCAACTTACCATCTCATTATTCCAACTTACCATCTCATTATTCCAACTTACTATCTCATTACTTCAATTTACTATTTCTTTGTTTCAACTTAATATAGAATTCTGACTTACCATCTCATTATTTCACCTTACTATCTCATTATTCCAACTTACTATCTCATTATTTCACCTTACCAGCTAATTATTTCAACTTACTCTCATTATTCCAACTTACTATCTCATTATTCCAACTTACTATCTCATTATTTCAACTTACTATCTCATTATTCCAACTTACTATCTCATTATTTCACCTTACCAGCTAATTATTCCAACTTACTATCTCATTATTCCAACTTACTATCTCATTATTCCAACTTACTATCTCATTATTCCAACTTACCATCTCATTATTTCACCTTACCAGCTAATTATTTTAACTTACTATCTCATTATTTCACCTTACCAGCTAATTATTTTAACTTACTATCTCATTATTCCAACTTACTATCTCATCAAACCAACTTACTCATTATTCCAACTTACCATCTCATTATTTCAACTTACTAGCTAATTATTTTAACTTACTATCTCATCAAACCAACTTACCATCTCATTATTCCAACTTACTATCTCATTATTTCAACTTACTATCTCATCAAACCAACTTACCATCTCATTATTCCAACTTACCATCTCATTATTTCAACTTACTATCTCATTATTTCACCTTACTAGCTAATTATTTTAACTTATCTCATCAAACCAACTTACCATCTCATTATTCCAACTTACTCATTATTCCAACTTACTATCTCATTATTCCAACTTACTATCTCATTATTCCAACTTACTATCTCATTATTCCAACTTACTATCTCATTATTCCAACTTACCCTCTCATTATTCCAACTTACCCTCTCATTATTCCAACTTACCCTCTCATTATTCCAACTTACACTCTCATTATTCCAACTTACTATCTCATTATTCCAACTTACTATCTCATTATTAAAACTTACTATCTCATTATTACAACTTACTATCTCATTATTTCAACTTACCATCTCATTATTCCAACTTACACTCTCATTATTCCAACTTACCATCTCATTATTCCAACTTACCATCTCAATATTCCAACTTACCATCTCATTATTCCAACTTACTATCTCATTATTTCACCTTACTAGCTCATTATTTTAACTTACTATCTCATTATTTCACCTTACTAGCTAATTATTTTAACTTACTATCTCATTTGGATGTTGTATCTCATTACTTCATCTTCTGTATTACTAATATCTAGTCTACATCAGCTTAATATCTCATCATTTCGACTTACTATCTCATTATTCCAACTTACTATCTCATTATTCCAACTTACCATCTCATTATTCCAACTTACCATCTCATTATTCCAACTTACCATCTCATTATTCCAACTTACCATCTCATTATTCCAACTTACCATCTCATTATTTTAACTTACTATCTCATTTGGATGTTGTATCTCATTACTTCATCTTCTGTATTACTAATATCTAGTCTACATCAGCTTAATATCTCATCATTTCGACTTACTATCTCATTATTCCAACTTACTATCTCATTATTCCAACTTACTATCTCATTATTCCAACTTACCATCTCATTATTCCAACTTACTCATTATTCCAACTTACTATCTCATTATTCCAACTTACCATCTCATTATTCCAACTTACCCTCTCATTATTCCAACTTACTATCTCATTATTCCAACTTACTATCTCATTATTCCAACTTACCCTCTCATTATTCCAACTTACCATCTCATTATTCCAACTTACTATCTCATTATTCCAACTTACCATCTCATTATTTCAACTTACCATCTCATTATTCCAACTTACCATCTCATTATTCCAACTTACTATCTCATTATTCCAACTTACTATCTCATTATTCCAACTTACCATCTCATTATTCCAACTTACTATCTCATTATTCCAACTTACTATCTCATTATTCCAACTTACCATCTCATTATTCCAACTTACCATCTCATTATTCCAACTTACTATCTCATTATTCCAACTTACTATCTCATTATTCCAACTTACCATCTCATTATTCCAACTTAGTATCTCATTATTTCGACTTCTAGAGGGAGTTGGAAGCAGCTTATGGAATGAGAGTGATGAGCTAATGTTCAATAAATGTGTCGAAAAGTCGAAATAAATCAGACGTTGAGCTGACATAATGAAAACGTACCATATGGCTCGTAGCTTCCGTGTATTTGTGTGCTCTACTGACTGCTGAAACTGAAAAGAACTTGAGGAAGGTGAATTTGACCTATTTAAATACGCATATTTAAATAAGCATATTTAAATGAGTAAACACATTTTAAATGTAAATATTTTCTGGCCTAAAGGTCATGTTATCTGACCATAAGATCAGGGCCGTGTACAGTACAGGTCACTCTGTAGACCATCTGTTACCGCGGAAAGAGAGGGGAGAGATGACGAGCAGGATCACTCCCGACCCGACGTGTGCGTGTTACAACGCCGTTAATATTTCATATCCCCTCCAAAGTTTTTTTTTTTTTACATTTTAACTGGCCGTCGGGGAACGGTTATTTTAGTTAGTGCTGCTGCATTTACCCGGTGGTCAGGTCAGGCTGCTTAAAAGCCCTTTCCACTGCTGTAGGGCGTCATTTATGTCTTTAAACACAGAGCAATACAAAAGGAAGCAATAAACCCGTAAACAGGTCGTCACATGACCGTACCAAGAGATAATG